>NC_083651.1:4373575-4673575 GCF_963576545.1 Limanda limanda
TCAAAGTCCTTCCTCACAAGCTAATTCTTCATTCTCTCCTTGTTATCAGCTTCTCAAGTTACAGGTTAAATCTGAGCCCCCCCCCCTCTCCTCCTCTCCTCTCCTCCTCCTTCTGTCTCTGTCTGACTTTCTCTCTCTTCGAACATACTCACACACTCAATCTCAGGTTAGAGAGAGAGAGAGAGAAAGAGAGAGAGAGAGAGAACCATGAATGAATCCATTGGCTTCACGGCAACTCCAAAGTCAAACAGTGTCAACAGCAGCAAGGGGGGGGGGACGACATACTTGTCAGTCACCAGCTGTGTGTGTGTGTACGTCCTCACCACACACACACACACACTCACACACACACACACACACACACACACACACACACACACACACACACACACACACACACACTACGTTGTGATACCGTGAGTTCCACTCGTCCGCTGATCTAAAGAGATGTAGAATACTTAATAATCCCTTTTAAATATCAGTGTCTGATCCCAGTCGTCACTCACTCGCCACCTCATGGTTTCTCTACACATATAAATATAGCTACCACATACTTATACACATATAAATATAGTTTACACGTACTTATGACGAGCGTTGAAATGTCAGGAATACCTTTTTGCTTCGTGACATTTCAAGTTTCGGTGAGTTACTAACTGTTCTCTCTCCTGTGAGAATCACCTGCTCTCGTCCTTGCAGACCTCAACATTCATATTCATATTCTCATGAGATGCATTAATATCTAATGGTGTGCACAGTGATGGAAGGCCGCAGTGCGATGTGTTATTTTTACTCGGTGTGTTTATCATTCCTCTCCCGGGGGAAACGATGCCTTCTCAGAGAAGTGACGTGGTCACAGGGTTTCACTGAGGAGCCGACACTTCATCTCTACAATCAGGCAGGAGGACGGATTAATTAAGTTTAAAAGAAACCTCATGACTCCACTGATTGAAATTAATGAATTAATAGAATTTAGTCGTTTGAACTTTGTAATTTAATTAAAATGATTCGACTTATCCAAACGCCGATTCGAGCAAAAACCCTGAAGTGAAAATGTTGGAATGGTTCCTGATTTAATTGGAACAATGGAGTAAACTCAGTTGCTCTGTGAAGTAAACAAGCGTTTGTTCCATATATTAATAATAATATACTTATATGGAAAACTTACTAATGCTCAGTGGTTCCCACGGACTCACAGTAACGCGCTGCTGGACTTGAATTCGTCTCACCAGCTTTTATCCAGTAGCAGACAAAGAGACATTACCCAAGAATGTTGGGTACAAATTTGAAGCCCATTAACCACGATGCCCCAACGTGGAAAGAATGGCCACCGTCTTTGATGTTGCTCGGAGGTAATTACATGGAAGGTATTTATAAACGCAAACACCTTTTGGCTGAAGCCGTGTTCACCAGATGTTTGATTCAGTATAATAATGACAAGGGCGAGGGAGGAAGGGAGGGAGGGAGGGAGGACTGCCGGGAACGTGACATATGGTTTATGGTAACAAAACAACATGCTTGTTTATGTGCGACGGACTCGTGTGATGCAGGACCAGCCTGCGGCGTGGGAAGTGGGTAATCCCCTTGTTCCTTGGTGTCTGTGTTTGTCTACGTGGGTCCAAGTTACTTGAAGCACTCGCTCCAATGCAATTATGCACAGCAACAATTACATGTGTGTATGTCGGGGGGGGCGGTAAAGCATGGGAAAGTTATCTGTCTGAGTTTTAAAAGCTGATACGTTTCTCCGAGTCTTGTCTGTTTCCTGTGTCCGGGCTTTTATGATCCTCCTGATGCTGTGGCTGCCGTCTGTAATCACACTAACATCGTTAGAGACAACTGCCAGGCGGCCATGCCACTTTCAATTTTTGTTACTTTTACTTCCTATTTTGTTCTGGTGAGGCCTTTAACTTCTATTTACTGGAGTTATATAAGTGAATCGTTAATAGGACACGACAAACGCCCGCAAGAGTTGGCCCTCGTCTTCAATTTGACTTTTCTAACAGGACCAATCACGGTGGCGACTCCAGAAAAGGTCGATGAGCCAAGACGACCGAATCGAAAAATCATCAGTTCAGAGTGAGAGGAAAAAGACAGGGATGAGGCCAGAGGAAGGAGAAACAACGACCCTTGAGGAAAAGCTGACAGAGCAACAGATGGAATCAAAGAGTGAGGAAGAAATAAAGAAAGGAAGGGATGAAGAGAGAGTATCTGGGTGAGGTCCAGTTCCATGGATCTGACTCAGGCTTTCCCTGAGCCGAGCTGATCTCTGTCCTCCGGGCGGACGCTTCACCAACGCCCATGAGGCTCACGTGGATCCTCCGCCTGAACGCTGATGATCAGGCAGCACGTGTCGAAACAGAACGGAAGAGTTGTCACTTTGAATCAGAGGACAGACTCGGAGAGACACAAGGGTGGGGAAGTTCAATTTCCATACTCGCTCCAGTACGTAATGAGGAGGCGGCCTCCAGAAAGTCCTTCCTCCTCCAGCAGCAGCTGTTGTCCTGGAAGCTCAGCGAAGCCAGAAGAAGAAAGACGATGCAAGCTCAGCAACTGCTCCTCCAAACACTCGGGAGCTTTAACAACGAGTTTGTTTCGGCAGATGTCGTGTAATCTTATGCAGCTGTACGCACTAAAGAGTCCGGCCTTCACTCTTCCTTCCACCATCACTGTCTCCTGCACACACTTGGCCCGTTGTTGACATTCTTTCCAGCAGCTCTTGATCACTCCGTCATGTTAAAGGCAGGGCGTTGCTGTTTGTTTGTCTCTCTGCTGTATCTATGCACATGTGGCTTCCATGCAGTTACCGAATACATGGCAGAGAGCCACTGCTCCCTGTGTCCTCATGCACAGGGACAAGGAGACCTGGCCGAGGGGGGGGTTGTGGTTTTCATCGAGGATCTCAGATCAGTCTAAATCTTGTTTGCAAGACAATACGGAACAAGTTAGAGTTGCATCAATGGTTTTATGACGACAATGGACGGAGAACTCTACACCTCTCGGTCGGCTGGTTGCTCTGTTTGCTGGACGTGTTACCAATCACAACTTTATGAGCAAATAATAAGACACAGCTTGTTACACTTTGGTCCAAAAAAGCAACTCATGCAGCTTTAATGTTGTCGTAGTGTTCTCCTGACAGGCAGCTCTGTCTTGACCCGCTCTATAATGTGTTTGTCTGCAAAATATCAGCCACATGATGATGGAGTGATAATTGAAAAAACAGAAAACAAATAATTTATGGTTGAGTAAGAGCCTTCAAATTAGACGCCGTATGATTTATCCCGTGCTTGGATTGTTGTTGTGTTCCTCTCCTGAGGAGGAAGAGGAGAAGGAGGAGGAGAGCAGAGGAGCATGTGTTCTGTCCTGTGACTGATAATTAATTTAGCTTCATTCAAAGCTGCCGGCTGGAAACGTATGTGATCGAACCAGGAGCCGCTTTCATGAAAACACAGAAAGTACCACGACAAAGACCCGAGGCAGCGTTTCGATTATGTCACCGCGTCCACTGTGTTTCGTCTCTGTGATATGACTTTGCTCTTTTGGACGTTTTCCTACACTGTAACTCCTGTTCTCACTCTGCAGGGCCAGATGCGATAGGAAGGAAGTTGTTAATGTTGTTACTGGGATTCCAAACCACACCAGCATGTTTGAAACTCCACTTGTGGGGGATGATGTAATGCCTCCTGTACGTACAGTAAAGCCTCTCTATTAATGAACAGCTAATCTGTGTCTCTGATGTGAATTATTAATGAGGAAGTTAACTCGGTGATTACATTTCAGTCCCAGAATGGCTGAATGGCTGAACTTGCGTTTAACAGCTGAGCACAAACAAAGTCTGCAGCCTTTAAGGATCCTGTGGATAGAGTTCTCTTTATGTTTTTAAGACAATGCAAAGGTTTAAGAGATAAACTAAAACTGGACTTATTAACATTGTCTGCTGCAGAACCTGCATCAGCATCAAACATTAAATTACCGAACGAGCCCTGACAGCATCTTCTCAATCTGCCATCGTCAGCAAAAACTAAAAAATCCTTAATATCTGTTCTCTCTGGTGCCAAACCTACACGGAGCTATAATATCTATATGATCACGGCAAAGCGTATAGCTGGGGCTCTGCAGCAGTGACACAGCATCTAATTCCAGCCTGCATGATGAAGTGAGGGCCTGTAGCGATGTGTGGTACCCACAGGAAGTGAGCGGAACAGAGCATGTGGTTAATCACGCCTAATGATCCTTGCAGCTGCTGCTGAAGAAACTGTTTGAGGACAAAGATTTCCTCGGGCACTTTCTCTCTCATTCCACTGTAGAGGGAGTCGTGGACGATTCAAGGTTGTACACGTTGTATGTATCGCAGCCTGGGAAGATGGAACATGTCCCTTCACTGTACAGAAGTGAAGTTTGAAGATCCAAGATACAAACGCTGCCGTCTGTACGATCGTGAGTCAGTGTCAATCATGACGTTTAAAACCAAACTAAAACTGAAAAATAAAGCACTTGAACAAACCTAAAACCTAAAATGACCGACTATCTTTGAGAACATCTCATTTGACGTGTACTTTTTTTAATATTATAAGCTTTTTTAGACAGTATATAACAGAATCGGCTAATTTGCAAGTGAAGAAATCCTGGAGCAATGTGGACCTGAGCAGAGAACGATGTCACATTCCATCTGTGTTTTGATCTGTCCCGTCTTTGTTCTGGTGGCCAGTTCAGCCACGTCCTCCCTGTGAAACCAGTGGCCCCCTTTATGAACGAGGATTATGGTTATAAGCTATAAATAGACAAATAATGGCAAAGGTGGGTGCGGCTCTGGAGGAAAAGGTCAAGGGTCAGGACAACAGAGCAGAGAGAGACTCGGCCCCGGCTTCGTACTACCACCCGACTGCCACGGGTCAAATACATCCCAGCTGTGTTCACCAGGTGAGGCCGGCTGCAATCCCAGTGTTCTCTCTCAAAAACACACACTTCACACGTGTGGACACAGCTGTTTGGATGTGTCCACTACTTGGAGGCAATAAATAATAAAGAGATTGATGGTTCTGGTTGTTCTCGGCCGCACAGACGACTTTATATCTGCAGGTGATTGCTCAGAAATGTTAGAAATGTTGGACGACTGCAGCTACTGACAAGCGCTCGGGGCTCGTACCTCAGTGGAACGCTGAATACATTTATACATTCATTTTTTATATTGTAATGAAGGACAAGGGGCCGAGTGCTGAAATCTAACAAGAAGATATGTTACTTGAAATGATCTGCTGGATAAATTCATTCCTTTCAATGTACTGATTCGGGCTTTTTTCAACATTTTCCCAAACTATACATGATTCTTCCCTTCATCCGACCTCTTCACTCATCAACATTGGACCATTTCTTTCATTGTAATCAGGTTTAACTCAGCACCTCAGCCCAGAACTGGGAAATTGACTTGTGTTTAGACCACAGGGCAACAGCAGGGAAAATGTAATCAGATGTTAGTGTTCCTGACATAAAGGCCACATTATATTGTTCAGTATGTTCAGACGGTGTGTGAGAACACATCGCTTTCCAACACAAAGGGAAAATAAACGCACAAAGCAGGGAAGGGCTGCATTCGAAGATTAGAATGGAGACTCACTATACAATATACTATGTTATGTTATAGGGGAACTTTTACCAAATCTACTGATGTTGCATTTTTGTACAGTAGTTGCTGCTATTACAGCGTATGACTGAAATTAGCGTGAGCAGACCCTAAGCCCTTAAGTAGTCTGAGGTTTTACCTTTCCTTAATGCTTTCACAGCAGTTCAGATCCCAGACATCCTGCCTCTTTCCTTTTGGAGAAGGCATTTCGAGCAAAGAAATATGATGTGACGGTGTCAGGAAACGACAAATGGAAAGAGACCAGAGGTGATTTAACACAGGGTGCTGTCCTCACACAGAGGTGAAATCTTACACACAAGATCGAAAGCATTTTTCACATCCAGCTGTGAGAAGACACACCCGAGGGCTGAGGACACATGTGCACGTCCGACCATTTGTTTGCAGTAAGCAGGTTAGACGTGGGCCCGTGTTCCTCTTGTTCCCAAACAGAGATTTATAAGTAGTGTGTGCGTGGGAGAAGTTATTATGAAGAGATTCCTGACAGAAGATCAAACTGTGTTTGACTGACATTCATACAAAAGAGCTTAATCTGCTTTTTAAGATAAAGTCTCACAGGCCAGTCCGTGTGCCAACACTCTTCAGACTTGACCCCGGTGCAGTCACTCCCTTGTTTTTCATCTCAGGCCTCCGAACAAATTGCTTCCTGCCAAAGCTCTGACATTTCTGGTGGCAGTGTTTAGAAAAGGAAATGCTGCTGTGATCTCTGGAGATCAAAGTTTCACTTTCGTACATAAGTAGGAGGAGCTAAGCTACTTAAACATACCCAAACTTAGCTTTAGATCCAGACCTTGACATTCAAATTAGGGATTTCTCAATGTTAGAAGTGGGGGAAATATTTGAAATAACAGAAGAAAAAACAACTCAACAAAATGAAGTATATAGTTGTATTTTAGTTGTTTAAATGCTAAAAATGGCATCTAATATTTTTTTAAAAGGCACAGCTCTCAATTGATTTACAATATGAGCTGAGTCAAAGAGGCATGAGATGATATCAGAGAAAACAGTTGTTGATGTTAAACATGAAAACAGATTATTTTACTGAACACAGCAAAGTGCTTCAACAGCCTGAGGCGTCAGCAGGATTACAGATTACATTACAGATGTTTCCAAACAACATCTGTAATGTGCAGCTTTAAGAACTGAATTGTGCCAATAAAAAAATCACAGTCACATTTCATAAATGTGCCATGAAAATGGTGATGAGGATATTTGGGAAATAATATCATTTTTATTTTTAATAATATATGTTGCCATGTTATGTGCAGCACAAAAATAAATAAGGAATTCACTTATTTGGAAGAGGAAGCAGAAAGACACCTGGGAAAATGTTTTAACATTTCAAAATAAATTTTAAGGGCTTTCTACCCCACCCTTAACAAAAATAAAATGTTTTTCCTTAATTTGGGTGATATCATTAATTCAATCTTCAGAACTAATCCGTGCTTTCAGTGGTTCAAATAGCAAGATGAGGAGAAATGAAACAACAAGATTCAGGCCTGTCCTACCAGGTGCAAAGCCCCCCCCGGCATTTCCTGTGAGTAAAAGTGGGAGTGGGCAAAGCTGGCAAGCAGCACCCATTTCAATAATGGATTCCAGATGAAGCATGAGTACGTACAGTATGTAATATAGGTGCACGTGTGTGTGTGTGTGTGTGTGTGTGTGTGTGTGTGTGTGTGTGTGTGTGTGTGTGTGTGTGTGTGTGTGTGTGTGTGTGTGTGTGTGTGTGTGTGTGTGTGTGTGTTGATGCTCCTGTAAATCCTCCTACATGGCAGTTGTACCTTTGCACACACAAAACACACAACTCCCTCTCGCTAACAATCCTGCAGAAATGTCAGCTCCACTTTGTTTTCCCTCCCGGATTCTTCTATGGGCTCTTCACAAAATTAATCAAGCGACATCTCCGTCCAGAGGTCTTTTATTTTTAGACGTAAGGGCGATCTCTAAGATGCGAGAGTTCGTCCAGTGTAAACACATTCCGGTACAGAGAGCACTTGTTTAGACATTCTTCAGATTTTTATGCAGAAGATAAAACCCTCAAAACTCCACCAACCTCAACATCTGCATGTATATATATATACACACACACACACACACACACACACACACACACACACACACACACACACACACACACACACATTCACATGCACATCCAGAGGAGTAGCTGACTCCACCTAAACATTATATATCCACCCAATAAGCTTGCATGGATTTTAAAGGGAAAGTTTACATGTGGAAGCATCTGAGAGATAAAAAATGACTCTTACCTTGACTTCACATTTCTTGTGGCAAGCAATTCGGCAAACTGGAGAAAACAGAAGAAAAAGAGAAAGAAACAAAAAAAGGAATTAGCTTTATGCTTCATAAAAATCTCCAAAAACATTGAGGAGAGAAATCCAAACAGTGTGGTCCCAGTTTAAATCATGACCCTGAGGAGTTGGCAAGTAGGTATGAAAAAGCCAGAGGTCCATATTCGGTCCAGAGTGTTTGTTCTGTGGTTGAAGTCAAATGTGATCTGCTCTCTGTGAACTAACCCTGGCCAGTGTTATCTTTGTGGTCTCAGGACTCTGTCACAGGCTGAGTTCATGACTCTGAGACCCACGGACACACAGCATGAGAAGACGTTTGTGAGGAGAAGACGTTTGTGAGGAGAAGACATTTGTGAGGAGAAGATGTTTGTGAGGAGAAGACGTTTGTGAGGAGAAGACATTTGTGAGGAGAAGATGTTTGTGAGGAGAAGACATTTGTGAGGAGAAGACGTTTGTGAGGAGAAGACATTTGTGACATACAGTCAGTTACTGCTGTTACATGGTATGAATGCACACTGTCTGTTTGCTTTTCAGAGGAGACGTAAAACCAATTTTATTCTATTCTATTAATGTTTTGATGGATGCTTATTATTGGTCATAATCTAACACTGGGCCAATTGGAATTATGATCAAATGATTATTGTACATTCCAACTAATGTGGAAAATAGTGATGCATACGTCTATTCAATGCAACAACAGAGGAAAACACCAAGTTAGAGATCTGCTAAGTATATGTGTGTATGAGAAGTGTGAAGAGAAATTGGTTCTTTATGAAAGAGGACAAATAAGAATATGGAGAGCTGCCATGTAGTCTAGAATATTAAGAAACATGTCTTTAACATTGGGCATTAGTCTTGGTATGTGCTCTTAAAGTTCCCTTCTGGTTCCCTATGGACTGACAAGTGAAAATCACAGCCTGACATTTCCATTTATTAGAAGGAGGCGGTGCTATATGTGGCTGAGAGTTGAGAGAAATTCATAAAAATCGAGTCACACAGGATTAAAGCAGTTTTCCGACTTACAGAATTTCCTGCTCTGTTCTCCAGCGCTCGCTGCACACTCCCACTGGGCGAACAAATACGGGTCAATAGGGGAGAGCACCTGGACCGTCAGCTCATAAATAGTCAGATCCCGTCACAGGACAGAGAAGGAAAACACGGCTCGACGCTCCGAGGCTCAGGCTTTCCAAATAAAGAGCCGACTGTATGCTTGTCCTGGAACACGCTGCACCTCGTGTAATGACTGATGCCGTCCCCAGACGCATTCTTCAAAGCCAGTGTAATATGAATTGTGATTAGTTGTGAAGACGCTGATATGGAGCTGGGACCTGGCCAGTCCTCACACTGTGTGTGTCTGTGTTTGTGTGTGTGTCCTCAGTGTAATGTTTCAGGCCCACTATCAAACCCCTGTTATCCTTCGTGCCTCAGATACACAGCAACACTGTGTTCCCTCTGATGAACGGCGTCTCTTAATCACAGTGGATTCTCCAAACAAAACCACCAGCTCCAGTATGAACCACCATAGATTTCACCCTCTGTGTGTTAACAGGCACTTTAACTTCACTTCTGTCTCAACACACGTTTGCTTTTCACTTTTATTCTCTGATTGTTTCAGTGGTTCACACTGGAGGTGCCGCTCCCTGGGCAAATATCATCCAATCTTACTTCTCTGTTATGTCCCAGTTTGTATAAACTCAGTGTGAAACATTTTATTTTGTTGCTTGTTTATACTCAACTATGTCTGATGGACAATTTATACAAATTTATATATAAATTCTCCATCTCCTAGGTCTCACAGATCTTCTCGAGGGCAGAACCCTGTGCAGCTCACAGACTATTCCACTGGACCCAGTCCAACCAGATTAATTGACATGATGGTCCAATGAGCACCAAAATAAACCAATTGTGTGAAGGTAATGTTTTTTATGGGGTGCAAGTTTCAATGAAAAAACATCGTGGAGCAGAACTCAGAAACAGGTGAGGTTCGCCAACTATTGAGCAGCTATTTAGTTTAATATTTAAATATATATAATTATTTGTATATAAGACAATATACAGTACTTGCAAGTTTTTCCTCTCCTGTTTGTTTTTAATTAATTTAATTGCATTAGTTTCTTTAGCTTCGTTGTAACTCTAAACCATGAATTGCTTGTACCCTAAACTTCAGGGTCAAAGGTTACGTGTCAGGAACACCAGGCCGTAAATCTCATCCAGCAGACATTCACTTTTCTTTCCCTCTCTTCAGGAACACCAGCAACATGTATTCCTCGTGGAGATGAAGATGAAGACCTTTGTGAACCCGCATGCACCAATGCTCTACTTGATTTACACGTGTCTAGTACAAATTCTGTATTTATGCTCAAACTGGGGAAAGTGAGAAGCTTTCTCTTTTGAGCCAAATGTGTAATTACATCATAGTTTCTATTTGAGCCCTCGCAGGACTATATTTGCATCACGGGGGTAACATTTGAGAGTAGCAACGACTTCTTAATTAGAGGCCTTCAGTTGTGGGTGGCACTGTGAAATCCTGCCGAGCTTCACATTTCCCTGTCTCCCGAAGAGAGTTCCCATGGCTGAACCGTTTGGGACGGCGAGTGTCTGCAGTCTGAAACCAGCCCGATGGAACAGATTAGTCTGGACCAACAAATATGGAGGTTTTACATTTCTGATCCACGGTTTGAATGTGAATTTCCTAAACCCACAGGAGATCACTTTTAACTGCTTCATCTTCCTAATGAAATAATGTGTTTAATATTTCTTTGATCGGCAGAAGAACCGATTCATCATTCGATTTATCAAATGTCACAAAATAGGAACCAGAGCCTGTGATGCAGTACAAACCCTCAAAGATAATTGAATGTATTCAGCTGTGATTGGTGGATATGGAGCCTTGTGTCATGTCCTGGCTCCTTGAGACAGAGCAGGACATCCAATAATCACTTTAACCTCCAATCAGGGGTTGGAGGTTTGATTCCATCCTGTGTAATCAACTCTGATGGATAAGTGAGAGGCTAATGTTAAGCACTTGGGCCTAAAGGAAAGTAATTAAATACATATAGTTAAATACTGTATATATAAGTATAAAGTTGAAGTATATTTGCTCCTTGAACAGGTTTAACATTCAAATGCTGCTTATAGATGATAGCAGAGCAATGAGCAATGCAAACCTGAATAAGGTCATAATCGGAAATTGAATTAAAAATTGAATTAAGACCTGTGGAGTATTCCAACCTTAGTCATATACGTTTTAATCTCATTATAACATCATAAAGGAGTTTTCACAGCATTTCAAACTGCTGCTTCATGACTCATGTCCCGGGAGTCAACAGGATGGAAAAACACAAAAGGAGTTGTAGCTTTTGCAAAATTAGTAAGAAAACACCCAAATTCCTATAAGATGGTGTCGTACAAATAAAGTATTCCAAGTTGGGGTTTTAAAACCAGCAGAATAACACAGGAACTTAATGGAGAAGGGGACTTGAGGGCATGAGTCATAATCAGACTTTGCTCTGTAACATTTAAAAGAGAATTTGACGGAATATTCAATTAGCAACTCATAAAAACACCATAATCTATAGTGTGTTATTCTGAATAAGGTCAACAGTAAGAATACTAGTGTCAATGTAAATACAGTCAAGGTCCAGTCTGCATGATCAATACTTTGAATACATTTATTTGATATTAGCTACATTAACAAGTAAAACATCTGTATTCAGTTCTTCTTCCAGCACTGGAGAAGGGATGCACACTGAGGCTTTCACAAAGGACTCTTCACAAGCCAGATATATATGACATAAGTCACAGGGAATGTCCTCATGGATATGAAATCCAAACAAACACGGCTCTTTGCTCGATAAGCATTAAACGCCGTGAGTCCAGCCCACCAGGACGATGTCCAGTGCCGCTTCCAGCACGTGAGTCCCCAGTAAACACCAGGGGAAGAAGCAGGACTTCCATATTGGGTGTGAAAGCGGCCCGGGCTCGGCTTTACCTTGTTAGGAAGTGCAGCTTTGGAGAATAAACACAAATGTTCCTGGTGGAGCGAAGGAGGACAGAAAAGGAGGGGTGGGTGGGTGGATGTTGGATGGGGGGGGGAGGAGAGGAGGGAGAAGATGCCAGAAGGTATAAAAAATAAAAAAAATAACAGAACTGCTCACAACGACCGTTAGGGAAAATGAAACGACGGCGAGGACAGGAGCTGGTCAGAGTGAGGAGGTGATGAGGAGCGTGGAACACCGGTTGCTATCGGGGGGGGGGGGTGATTCAGGTGGGGTGGGGTTGGGGGGGTGATTTCAGCTGGGTGATTTCCTTCCTGTGGTCCCTTGGAATGAGTGTGTACTCCCACAGGGCTGGGCTGGACCCCCTTCCAGCACCGAGCACAATCACAGGGCAGGGCTGGAGAATTTCCTCTCTCTCTCTCCCTCTCCCTCCCCTCACTCTCCCCTCATCACTCTCACTCTCTCCATCCCTCTCTCTCCCTCTCTTCTCCGTCTAGCATGCACAGTCACCAACACGTGAGCAGCAACACGTGTCCATACAAACATACGCAGCACAGAACATCCACTAACCCTCTGAACTAATGTCTCTCTCTCTCTCTCTCTCTCTCTCTCTCTCTCTCTCTCTCTCTCTCTCTCTCTCTTCTCTCTCTCTCTCTCTCTCTCTCTGCGCCTCATGTTGATGCAGTGGTCACTCAATATGGATATATATGGTTTGTGATATTCAATGTTCTATATGTTTCTTACTCTTCCAAAACTAGATAAGAATTGAAATTCACTTGCACTTGTTTTCACTGTAAATATTATTGGTCTGTTATTCTCCTTTTCTTATTTATTGGTTTTACTGATGTGTATATTTTGACTGTCTTTACTGCTGCAATACATATCTCAATGTTATTGGAGTATGTTATACATTACACACATCCGCACACTAATGTGTAAATATACCTTCTTACTAACACGTGTGGTCAGTGTAAATCAAACCTGATAAACTGCTTTTCAAAAATGGGCAAAAACACATTATAATTCTTAAATATGAACATTTGTACAGTAGTTTATTTGAGACCATCTGACACACACACACACACACACACACACACAGTAGCATGGAGCTGCTACACAAACTCAGGAGGACACCAGATGTGTACTAATCTGCAGCTGAAAGGAGTTCTCCATAAATCCACAATTTCCTACTGTTTGAATAATGTCCCTCTAAAAACGACAGTGCTCGGCTGTTTTAGGAAATGAATTAGTCTTTTCCTTTTTTTTCTGCCCCCCGAACAAAATGTTATTTTATTCTGATCTGTTTGTAAAGATTCAGATCTTCAGCAGGAACCAATGGGCTTGGAGCGGAGAACCAGAGGCACATCAGTGGAAGACGTGGACTAGCGCTTACATGTAGCTGATCTCAATCTCTGCATGGGATCGTGTTGACAACAAGAAAAAAAATGAAATATTGGCAGTCTTATCCAATAAGCTCTACATACAGGTGAGAAACCACATAACTGCTCAGAACATGTCGGCACAGGACAGCGTCTGAGTGTTTGGTGAATTTTATTCCGCTGCCCATAAACATCTTTGCACAATGGCTGAAAAGCCACAGGAGCTTGAGTGGATCACGCACTGTGGAATTAAAAGTTAGGGAGATGGGGCAAATACAAGAATAAAAAAGGGGAGGATCAGGATTGGAACTGGTGATGTGCTGAGGACATGGATCAGTCAGACTGGTGGCTCTCACTGGTTTACTGTGGCTAGTGGAAAGGATTTTAAAACGGAATTACAGCCAACCAGTGCAGTTTCAGTCTATGTACATTTTCTTCCAGATACATTTGAAGTTGCTGCGACTTTTCACCTTTGACCCCTGAACACTTCAGTTTATCCCTAAGTGAAGAAATTCCCTTAAGTTTAAATATCATGTTCAAAAGGCCACAGACATGTTTTTGAGGCGGCTGAGTGACCTTGAGCTTTGAGTTTTAACCACAACTAAAATCAAATTAGTTAATCTATGAGTCTAAGAAGTTAACAGTTGTGCCATATTTCAAAGGAAGTTTAAATGAGTTCACTAAGCAGAAAAGGGTTTTGTAAGGTCTCTGTGATCATTTATACCAAATCTGCAACGTCCTTCTTCATGTATCATGTTCATAACCTAAGAAATCTTCCTTGTGAGGTCACATCGACTTTAACCACTAAAAATAAATCAGTTCATCTTCAAGTCCAACTGAACTTTTCGATCCAAATGTGTAGAAATCCCCTCCAGCACACAGAGAGAAGGTTCAAGGTGCAGAACCAAGTCAGTAATGTAATACACCATCACTCTCAGCTCCTGCAGTGGAGTTAATTACCTCTCATGACTTCATCCTCTCTGCAGAACAGCTGAAGAAACCTACACACTCGGCTCTAATCCTCAGTTTGTGTCTCGCTGTGCACCCTCTGCAGTTTCTGGGAAGTATTAATGTCAGTAATTATTGACACCGCCTCATCACTATCCATCATTTGGCTCATAGAGGGCTGTCATCATGCAGCCTACACGTTTCCACCCGAGCTACAATCCCTGCCAGTGATGCATTGGTGTGGGTGAAGCTCCACCTTCATGCAGCTGCCCGGGCTTTACTAACATGGGACATTCCCTGAAAACAGGCAGGAGAGCCGGACAGATCAAGAGTTTCCACCGGATCACTCAGATCTGTCTCTTGTTTGCTTCGTCCTGACAAAACACAACTTCTGTTTGGTTTCATGTCACTGGGAGCGTGAGTCAGACTGGGTTGAAACAGCTGTTTCCTCTGATAGAGTCGGTAGCTACTAAAAACACAGAGAGTCAACATGTAAATATGACAAGAGGCATGAGAGATGTGGATTAAACAACCGGAGTTTGGGCTGAGAATTCAAGGAATGTGTTCTGGAAGAAGTCAGCAGCAGATGTAGTTTGTGTTTGTGCAGACGGATACAAGACTCCTTTAGAAATATGGGACTCTACTGCCGCCTGGTGGTTGTAATCGAACAGCTTAGATTGAACTTCAGATAACTTTTAATTTCTTACATTTTCTACATGTAAGGCTGCAGGTCTTGATGATATTTGATCACCAGATTCTAGTCTGTTGTTTCTTGAATCACAGATTCAATCACAGAATGAATCAGTTCTCCAGGTGAGCTTGTCACAGGTTCAGATCCAGCCCTTTGCTGCATGTTCCCAAATACTGATATTAATAATAATATAGGAAAAATTATATAAAATTAAATCAATCTTTCCTGGTTTGATCAAATATGGTGTTTTGTGTCTGCTTTTTAAAAACTTTATGAGGTGAATATTTCTTTCTTGATATGACGAAGGAATCATGTGTCACTTTGTGTTTGTTTTCCTATTGGGAAACCTGTGGAGGTTAGTATAAAGCCCTAAATGTGCAGATTCATTTTAATTTGAATAAGTTCAAGTGCAGTTTAGTTGTAATGTTTTGTCTCCTCCAACAGGTGGCGGCCTAACTGCATCAATCACTGTGACGCTGCACTTGTTGGAACTATGTTTATAAACCATATATTTCAGTATAAACTGAGTGATATTATCTTTCAATCTAAATAGATGTGAGCATGTAAAATGAAGTGCGTGAAACTAAGCAACTGAGCAGTTCAGTGTTAAAGTTGAACTAGACGCTGAATCTCCTCCACTCAGCCACAGAGGGGGGTGTGTCCCATCCCATGTCACTGCTGATGGGAAGTCATTGTCTACTCCAGTTCAGTCAATTAGGATAATAATGCTAGACTGGGAATCGTCACAGTCACTGCCCATCATCCCCAGTGATCATCTTCGTCACTAATCAGACTAATGACCGACACATGTCGTCATGGCAACAAGAGGAACAACACAGTGAGTGGGACAAAGTGCCTGAGGAACTATTTCATAGACAAGTTTTCACAATCTTTGCATGTGTCTTATGTCTTATTGCTTGACACTAAAGTTCCGTCTGCATGCAGCCAATTCTGCGCGCGTGTGTGTGTGTGTGTTTGTGTGTGTGTGTGTTTGTGTGTGTGTGTGTGTGTGTGTGTGTTTAACTTCGGCTGCTATTTGCTGCATACCATGTGTATGAGCTCAGCAGTCAGGACCAGGGCTGTGATAACCTTTACTCTCCCTCACTCACACACACATTACACACACCTGCTAGTATAGTGTATCTGCAGCCAGTGTTTAAAGACCTGTGTTCAATCCACAATGGGGGGGGGGGGGGGGGGGGGGGGTCTCTCCTTCAGAACAAGGACGAACCAGTCCCCACAGAACAGGACAAAAACACACATTACAGATTTCGAAATGTTTTAACGTCTTCTTCAAGCTAGAGATTTAAGATTTGTCTACTGCTGTGTACTGCTGTGAGGAAAAATGATAGAAATATAAGAACTTCATAAACTGTATGAAGTGCTAAAGCCTATTTGAGTACAGCAGCCTTCTATTGACCTGAACTGCACTATACACTGAATGAATAGAAAAGCCAGTTTCCTGCCCTCGGGGTCTTTCCTCCAGAAATACCCTTTCACATTGGGCTGTATTTTTCTCCTTTCCTTTTTTTTTTTTTTTTACGCGACTGGAAAACTGCCGTTGTCGGGACCTGCGTCAACATGCTATTGTCAAAGTAACTAACACCTTGTATCCTGGCAACCGCGGCACAGAGAGGAAGTCCAAGTGGCTGCTGTCATGCCGAGGCCATGTGACGGGATCGTGTTAGTAAACAAGGGAAGTCACGGAGCAGCAGCTGGATCCTGGGAAGCTTCACTCTCACCAGCAACGCCTTGCTTTTCCTTTTGTCTTCAATCTATTTCTGATTCTTATTGAATAGAATTATGGATTATTTTGAATAACAGATGAACATATTATCCTCCATGTAGCTGCAGAGGTCATGAACTTAACCTTTGTCTACATTCATGTAATCTCCCCACACGACAAAATGTATATTTTTACAGGGGGAGAACATAAAAACATGCCAGGCCAGTAGGTGGCGATGATCATCTGTTAAATACCAAAGAACACAGTGGTCCAAGTGAGACACAAGACACCTGTGAGTGTTGTTAATGTGGTGCAGTGATTATAAATGTAGCTGTAAACTTGTAATTACAACTAAACAGTTCTAAACAAACATAGAGAAACTGGTAGATTGTTGCTGTTTTTGATGCTCATCACAAAAAGAAACAAACTTATTTAACTTGTTTTGTCTGATATGAACATAAATTAGATGTAACCAGTTAATTACTGAGTTTTGGGAATTCCTGGTAAGTGCAAATTGTGTTTATTCAGATAGAGCCAAGTTCAATCTTCTGTGCCCTCAGTGTTTATGCTAAGCTAAGCTAGCCAACTGTATCAATCAATCAATCAAACCCATTTTATTTGTATAGCCCATATTCACAAATCACAATTTGTCTCATAGGGCTTTAACATGGTGTGACATCCTCTGTCTTTAACCTGTACAGATGTACACTTCCCATAATCCTGCTTCCCACAGTTTACAACTTGATGGCAACAGTAAAAACCAGTGTTTCCATAAAACTGCCCCCAGTTTGTCACACAGCCTTTAATAAATCTGTGGCCTATTTAACCAAATCCAGCTGATTGAGTCAGACTTGACAGAGCTCCTACAGAGACACATGATGACATCATACGACTCATTCCAAGACTCCCCGTGACCAGTGACACAATCCCAGTGTGTAAAATATGGATGGGTTGAGCCCCAGCTTCTCAAAGCGCTTTAACACTCAGTGCTGTGCTTGAACCACTGCAATGCTAACTCTCCACATCTGCACCGCTTCACCCGGTTGACCTGGCTCCTCCCTCCTGCTTGCCGAGTCTAGTTTTGGCAAATGGGACGTGAATGAGTCATGAGACCAGGATACAGACACAGACAGATAAAACCAGAGTATTTGATGTCTGCTGTCTGAGAAGGAGACTGTGGATCACTGTGTCTTGTCCTCGTAAATCTGTTACAAACACACACACACACACACACACACACACACACACACACACACACACACGACCAGAGTCAGATATGAGGTAACGGCAAGAGAAGCCTACCCAGGTAAATGAAATCAGAATAGAGTTAAATGCAGTCTTGTCCTGACAGTTTATTTCCGCTATAAATCAGCTGTTACTGGGGACGATCCCAGCTGCTGTTCTATCATTTTATGGGAACATTTGCTGCCTGCACACACAACTGATCATTATGTATCAGGAACAGAGGGAAAGCACAAACACAAACAAAATGGTTTTATTTAATCCAAATCAGTCAGCAACAGATTGATTTCACATTGTTTTGTTGCTTTCCACAGTGTGGTCACCACAACCTGATCCACAGGACAGGCTCTGTCTTCCTGGTGATAACACCCAGCATATGAAACCAATCTGATAATTAATAACACACCACACATCACACTGTACATCCCACAAAGTGTCTGAACAACATCTGGGTGCAGCAGATAGATCACAGAGTGGGATGCAGGATAAATGCTGGTTGTCACTTGTTCTTTTCTTTGCCCAGGAAATGAGTTCTGTGCAATGCTCTGTTCCAGCAGCACTTTGCTGTACACTCACAATGAAGGTACAGGGTCAACTGGTAGAGAACCAGTATAACCACAGACCTGCTGTTGGCCAAGTTGCTTCACCAGAGCAGTTGCAGGTTAAACATTTTGCTCAAGAGCTCCTCAGCAGCAGACACAGAGGAAAGAGACAGTGACAGTCAGGGAGAAGCCGGCTGATATTCATACTGTGTTGAATATATTCAAGGGTTAGGACGGCTTTTTAACTTGCTGCCTTTGTAAAACACTTTGCAACATGTGTTTTGAAAAGTGCTCTATAAATAAAGATTATCATATATTAATAAAAGGTACCACAAGCTCTGTGTCCTCTGAGCTGTGCCCCTCCAACAACCCGTTCTGCAGTCAGATCTGTGAAGCTACAAGCCGAGCATCGCCTGCTCGTGTGCCAAAGCAAACATCCAGCCACTTCCTCATGGTTTCATTTCACGTTATCTCTCTGAAAACAGACATTTCCACAACATGATGTGCTTTGTACTCTGGGATCATATATTCTCCAATTTTTGTTTCAGCCCACTTCGGGGTTTTTTTAATCCACAGCACCAGATGGGAAAGGTTCAGAATGTGACCACCACATTAAAGTCTATTATTGAATCTCAGTTTCTTTCCTGTCATTGTTTGATGTCTCACATCATACTTCGGTCACGCCCAAGTAAAAAACAATTGAAGCACTACAAACATGTCACTGGTGAAGTAGCTTTAAAATCCACAACAGAAAGTGACAATTGCTTAGGAACCAGTCATCAAGACATTTTCTTACAGGAACAAAACCACAAATAGTAAAATACAGTGTGAATCCATGTCTATTCCATCAGAGACACTCTGATGACTCCAGGGAAACTTGGATGACCACTGATACATGCGGAAGCAGATCTTGTCTTCAGTGTCCCTCCCGGTTAGAGACAGTTAGCTAATCACATTTCATTATTAGAATAAACCCCCCCGGAGTTGTACTTTCTCATTTGAAACGACTAAATTAAGATTATGTAAAGTGAATGGAAAATATGTTGTAATAATAACAATAAAACTTCATCCATCTTTCCCAGAATTTACCTTTATTGAACATGATGTTCTCTAAAGAGTCCCTCGATGACGCAGGATGTGATAAGATCTCCCTAGTAACAGGTTCAAAACTACAAAACATTCCCCTGAGTGTGGTAAAGATATGTTATATGTTATAGTATAGGCACATGGGAGAAGTTGGCCTTCAAAGTTTTCTACCAAAAAGGACAATTTTAACCCAAACCGAGATCTTTTTCAAAACCTGCTGCAACTAGGAACTGAGGCTCCTCCCAGTAAGAAGTTGTGGTGGAGGACCCTCAGGGCCGTCATCTCCCAACAGCCAGAGGACCCCACTGTATACTTAAGGCATTGGTAGGATGTAAAAAAGTGACTAAGATGGGATTTGCACTGATGCATGTGAGGGATTTCACATAACCACGGTCAGAACCGCAGTTAAGACACCACAGAGTATTCCACACTGTCAATGTCATTCAGGAATATTGGTTTGTTTCGAAGAGATCTTTCTCTCTGATTGGACATATTAGATTCTGATCTTGAAGAATAACTGAACCCCAAATGAATAAATCAGTGGATTACAAGTGGATGAGTGAGCACAGGGAGAGCAGCAGAGTTTCCGGGGGCCGGGGACTGACCTCGGCAGACGAGTCCGTCCTGGACGATGCTCTGTTTACACACGCCGCAGTGCTTGGCCTTCTTGAACGTCTTCACCCGGAACGTGTGGGAATGAAGAGCCTCCAACTCCTCTGGCTGCAGGTGAGGAAACAAACAACAGAAGGAATGTTGGCGTTAAAAAAAAGGTTGTGAGCTGACGGCTCGTTCTTTTTCTGTTGAGCGCAGGTGTTCCACAGAAATATAAAGTCTCACTAATAGGTTCATTTTGTGTAATTGGCCGTGTGCAATACATAAAATCCACATAAATCACACACATTCATAGTCAGACTCAAACACGACCATGGTCCCGAAGTTCTTCCAGCTCACTGCGATAAAATACATAAACTTGTAGAAGCTTGAAGAAAATGCAGTTTAATCTCTGTTGTTTCCCTCCTCTCCTCTCCTTCCTCCTCCTCCTCCTCCTCCTCCTCCTCCTCCTCCTCCTCCTCCTCCTCCTCCTCCTCCTCCTCCTCCTCCTCCTCCTCCTCCTCCTCCTCCTCCTCCTCCTCCTCCTCCTCCTCCCTGGCGTCCAAACTTCTGTCCTGTCATCTCCTCTCCCTCCTGGCAGGTGCGTTACACAACTCTTTGGAGAAGCTGTGTGTCAGACATCCTGTGTGTGTCCACCTCCTGCTGTGTTCTCTCTCTCCTGCCTCACAATCCCTTTTCCTGTCTGTTTTCTAGGCATTCAGCAAAAACTGAAAAGTCAAGCTTTGGAAGTCTTGTCGTGTCTTTCACCAACAAAAATAAAAACCCGCTGCGTCCTGTTTCCATTTTCCCCCTGATGGATGGCCGACCGACCGTGGGGAGATATGACATCATTCGTGTTTGTGGTGTATTTGCTCAGCTGGTCCCCAATTCAGCTTTGAGGTTGGGCTCTATGGGATTAGTGGTCCATTGAATCAACAGCCTTATACCAAATGTTAACATTATAGTTATTATGTCGTAAAAGCACTTGGCCACAGCCGTTATATATTCCATCAACTACAGCGAAATGGCATTTAACAAAACCCATATGGAGTTTCTTTCTGTTCTTTAGTCTTTTATCCTATGAGAGCCTTTTTTCTTTATTTCATCTTCATATTTTATAATATTCTTCCTGCCCTCAGTTTAAAAATAATCCCTGATCACATGCAGATTTCTTCTGCTCCTGCTCACAACTGTTTGATGAACTGTTGCTGCATAAATATCCTGCTCTGGTATGAATGCAATTTTGTGTCACTCCCTCAATATGTTATAAACATCGTTTTTCAATCTCTCTTCTTCTTCTGTAGGAAAAGCTGTTGTCTTTCATGCGAGCGTAGAGAAGCAGCCTGAGCAGAAGGAAGAGGAATCAAACTGCGGCAAGCGTCATTTGCTTGAGAGCAGGTGCTTTGTAAGAGGGTTTCAAGAGGAAGAATTAAGAAATCTGATCGTTAAATGAAGAAATAATGCTGCTAAAGTAAAAGAGCACAACCAATCATCAGGCAATTAAGAGACTGGGGGCAACATTTTCATTAAGCCTTCTAATACATATTATTTCATATGCTTTTGGGTTTTTAGAGCAGAATGCAGACGGTATTTTATATTGAACTCGTCTGTAATTGTCTTTATTTGGTGTCTCTTCCCAATGACAGCTCAGCAAAGTGAGAGAAATAAGAATTTGTTTCTGTGTGTGTGTCTGCAGGCATCTACATGAGTCCCTGCTTTAAACCTGAAACATACCTACAACACACACATGTTTCTACACAGGGGATTAAAGGGACATAATGGATAGGTTTTCCAGACAGGAAGTGCCAGTTTAAAATGGGGTCCTGCCATGAGGCTTCCATTAAGTGCATGTGCACGCTGGACAGGGCTGAAAGTGCCCATGTGGTTGCCATACTGAGGGACTTAGCACAGGAATTCTCATATGGGAAGACCATAGAATCACCAAGCCTGGTGCTGAAAATCTAGTAGTTCCCTGCCTTGAAAATATTCTCAGACTTCAAACCACAATCTCATAACCACTAATGACCCCCTTTTTGTTTCTTCTCTCATCAGTCCTGAAAGGCGACGTGTTGGAAAAGTGGCTCCGGGTGTGTAGTCATAGCACAGGACTCCTAAATGATAAACCAGACTGAGTCTCCACTGGACTCTGCTGGTTTTCTTTCTGTCCTCTCTCCTGTTTTTAACAGCGGGAACTGACTGAGCAGAAGGAAAGTGAAGTGATTCCACTTCGAGAGGAGAAAGAAGCAGCCTCTTTATATACTGTTTGACACCTCGTTATATACAGTGTCTATACCAGGAAGGTTGGGTCATGAGGAATAAGGCTCAGCCTGTGGTTTCTTATTCTATCTGGAGACACCAGGATGAAAGCAGCATCATCCGGTCAAACAAACTGGATGAAAGTGATATTAAAATAAGTTTTGGATTCTTTCTAATGGCTTTAAACTCCTTGTCCTTTTATTGTGTTTTAACAGTGGAGGTAGAAGCTGTGTGAGGTGGAGCTGAAGGCTCATGTATGAATACTAATACGCTCATGATGTGAACATGCTGGTGTTTAACTTAATCTTAATTTAGTGCATCACCATGCTATGAATGGCTAATTAGCACTAAACTCACAGTACAGCTGAGACTGAGGTTTGACCTGGTGATGGCGCCATGTGGAAAGTTGAATGATCATTGTTCATTTCACTATGGACATGACAATCTATTGGGATATACAACTAAAAACCCAAAAAGTGTCAGTGTGGTAGATATTTGGCAAGACCATGGTTAACATGGACCCAAGATTTAACTTCATACCAACAAACAGATACATTTCTCAATTTAAAAAATATGTTGAAAGCATTGAGCTACTTCATAAGGCTCTTAACACCAATTTGTATAATCATATATTATAGATTATACAAATTGAAGTCCTTCACTTCCATGGAGGTTGAACTCCAGCAGCCTGATGTGTTTACCAGGCTCCATGTGACAGTTCAGTGTTTGTGTTCCCGAGCCACACGGCAGCAGCAGGACAGCCGACCCTTCATTCCATCTCCCGGCGACGCCTTACCACCACATAACGTGATTAGCCTAATCTGGTTAGGCGGGAATAATGAGCATTTGGCTGGGCGCGGGACACGCCACGTTGGCAAGTGGGCTTTTGTGGGGAGCGGGGGGTTGGTGGGCGCCTCTATGCCCGCCATCCATACGTGTTGGTATCCAAGGTGCCGCCATGCCAAGGCCCCGGCTCGCACCTGCTGGGTCGGGGGGGTCTGGACGTGGATTTCACGGGATTGGGAAGAGGCGCTAAGTTGGTTTAATGGTTCTTTGAGGATGAGAGAGTGGATCTGTCATGTGTCTTGTTAGAATAATTCAAATATTTCTCTCATTCTGTAAACATGACACCAGGCTTCGTGGAATTTGAAACCTCTGGAATCACTATGATGTGGTGACCAGTAACAATCCTCTGGTTTCACTTCTGATCAGGAATCAGCTGCCAACATAACAGGAGTGAGAGCAACACCTTTTTTAATTTGCTTTTGTCAGAATCTCTACTTTACAACCAATACATTAAAAAATCGTCTAGACTAGGGTCCAATAAAAAAATATTATAATATACAATATATTATACAGTATACTATAGATATAAGACTTAGTGCATACATGCTTCTTTGTGCTTGTGTTTTCTCTCTCATTCCAGATTCCAAATCAAATTACCTCTGCAACGTGGGGTGTAACACTCTGTAAGCCCGTGTTGCTATAGCAACGAGCATTGTTATTCGACTGTAGATTAATTTAAGCCTCGGCTTTTCCCCACCTGTCCACACGAGCTCAATCGCAAAATTAATTTACACACACACACACACAAACACACACACACACAACCCACACACAACCCACACACACCTATACATTTTGTGTGTTAAACAATCGGCCTCTTTAAACACTTCTGAGCCTCCTCACACTCTCCTCATCCTCCAGCCAATCACAAAGCAGGACCACTGGCGGGCTCCGGTCGTCCACTGGTATGCCAGTTCATTCGAGTGAAGTAAGGTTGAGGAGTGGAGAACATAGTGGTGCTTTAAACTTAATGACAGTGATGGAACACGTTAGTGGTGATGCTGGTCCTGATATTTCTCACTTAAGTTATAAATGTCTGTATTTCGTGGGTTGAAAGTGGCTCAACGGGCTGTTACAGATTTGAATGATCCTGTAGGTCAACTGATGGGACTGTTTTACGCTGTGAACTCTAAATTAAAGAAAAGATGGATGTTAACCAGATGTGGGCGGAGCAGCACCTGTTCATATAGGAGTTTGCATTTCTCTCAAACGGACGCAAATAGAGACTCCTTCTCAAGAGTTAACGTTAAAGGGAAGCAACACACTGCTTTCAATCAGTGTTTTTCACGAGAGAGGAAATCTATAACTCTCTTTAGAATTACAAGAAGAAGTCCGACTTTAAACTTCACTGTATGTTTTTTAATCATCTCGCAAACTTTTACCGAAAAGCTTATTTCTTCATCGTTTTTTTTTGCTATTAGTTTCTTTTATCCTTTCCTCTTGCCGTTATTTTTAATTGATGTTGAATTATTCAAATCTTTGGATTAACATATTAGATTTTGTGGGTACGTAATAAGCTGTATTTGATCTTTAATGACGTCCTCCTTTCTTCTGTGTTTTGCTTCGGGCCTCGTTGGGGGTGAACTTGCGCTTTAGGGGATTAATTTCTGTCTCATCTAGCTTATTACGAGTAGTCCAAGACATTCTGGTTTACAAAGCCAAACAAAACCAGGATCTCTTCAGCCGCCCGCTCTAGTTTAGTCCCCCTTGCCCTCAGCAGAGATCCAGCCTCAGTGTTTAACCTCAAAATACTATGTCAATACGCCACAGAGCAATATAGCAGGACAGCTCCCTTTGTGAGTTCTTAATTGTTTCCGATCATTAGCAATGCACCCAGCAATCGGAGTTTGTTTATTGTTTGGGGGCGGGGGGGGTGGCTGGAGTATACGGGGAGTCGCTTGGGGAGACATGGGTGATGAAGAGAGCGGTGGGGGGTGGGGAGCAGAGAACTAAAGAGCTGAAGCTCCGGGGGTGCGTTCACGGGAGACTCGGCCCTCGGATGATTCTCTTCAGTTATGTTCTGCTGCAGCACCTCAGTCCTTCACACTCGCTTCACACTCTCACACTCTCACACACTCTCACACACTCTCACACACTCTCACATGCGCCACAAAGGAAGGAAATGGTTTCAGACAGGCCACCGGGACCCCCGAAAGCTGAGGTCAGGGTGTACACATACCCCCCCCCCCCTGCAGCCCAGGCCCTGCAGCTCCTGGGAACAGACTCCCGTTCCCTTAGAGACGCACGCATAATCTCCTGCCTCACACTCATTAGCACACACGGACACAACAGGAACTCTCGTGCACAAAAATGTGCAAATACACACACACACACATACACACACACACACACACACACAATTTTACATCCAGGCACATACACATGCATTCCATCCTCCTAATTCACCTTAAAGAAGAGAAGCATCTTCCAGGATCCTCCATCTCTCCACCATTCATTTATTTTTCGTTTCGTTAAGTTTTGCCATTTGTAATAACAATGTGTAGGTCGGCCTCTTCTGCTGCTGTTTGTAATGTTTCTCCTAATTATCTGGGACATGTTTAGCCGTGTCATATTTAATTTCAGAGGAATTCTAGGAAAACCTAAAGGGGAAGAGCTGCATCAGCTAAACCTCTGTAGTCCCGACCCTAGCTAACCAGAGCTAAAGCACAATTTAACAAACATAAACACAACACATTATATGTGTTCACAAACAAATGCTTATTTCAAATCAAGCAATTATAATTAGCTTTTTGTTTGCCTGATACAGAGACAAGTGCTGCTGCTGCTGCTGTTTGTTTGTTTGTTTGTTTGTTAGTAGGATTATGAAAAAATTACACAACTGATATATTTAGGGGTCACTATGCATTGTTTGTACATTTCTAAAGAAATAATTCCTGGTTAAAAAAGCAGGTGTCTTTAGAGGACTGATATGTATGAGTGTGTATCCTTTACAATCATTCGATCGAGGTAAATCAGGTCAAATAGAATGTACCACAACATGTTACAGTGTATTTTTGGTAACAAACTGATAATTCATCTACTTTTCACATTACCTAATTTAAACACACCGCCTGCTAAAGAGGAATCTGAAGGATTTTAATGTCTAGCTGAGCATTAAATGAGGGAAAAGACATATTCCAGTGACTGTAGGTGCAGTGTAACACAGGACGTGGACGTGAGGACAATCTGCCAAAGTAAAGACAGGAAAACACCTGCAGGAAAAGGAAGATGAATACTTGCCGTACACAGACAGAAGATTCATTTCCCTGGAAAGATTTTGTTCAAATTTCAGTTCTGTAACAAAAACCATTGTGTTTTTCTGGCCTTGAAACCACAAATATGTCCAAATATTTTAGCAAAACACGATTTAATGATACAAAGACCATTTGTGACACTTATATAAATATCTGCAACTTGATTTATATTTCTACTTTAAGACTTTTTGTCAACTGCTGTGTTTCAGCCGGTGTTTATCTAACACTGGATGGATGTTAGGTAACGTTTCACTCTGGAGATAAACCCGTCCAGACCGAGCTGTGCGACAGACATTCCATCTGAATGAGGGAACCGACAAACTGTTTTCCTCCTTAGGTTTAGAAGTGAAGAAGTATTCCATCAACCGATTTGAATGTGTGACTCATGCTCAAACTCAAGACACACAAACCTTCACCCTCTGCTTACACTGGCTTGCACTTTTTTAGCACTTTGCGCATTACCTCACATACACAGCCGCCAATACACGCCCTCGACCAATCGCAAGCCAGCCCCGAGCTGTCAATCATCATGTTTCACCCCCACCCGTTTCTACGGCAACAGATAACTGAATGAAACCAAATAAGGAATACAAACATTTGAATATACATCAACTACATCAACATGACAGAAACTATTCTTGTAAAAATGTATATGAGACTCCAGGGCTAGATATTCAAATAGATATTCTTAATTCATGAGTGAGTTGCTCGACTTGTGATCCCGGTCAAAAGATTTTTTAAACGTTCAGGCTCCTTGTAAACGTCAGATCTCTTTAACAAGATTACACCGGGCACTCGGGGGTGTGACGGACAGAAACTACAGACAACACGGAGAGAGAGAGAGTCAGGTCACAGCTCAGCCTGACTTACAGACAGACCCACAGACACTGACTGTGGCCTTCCTGTCTGTGTCTCTGTACAGTCTGAATGAAGTCAATGAAAAGCACGCACACACACTCACACACACACACACACACACACACACACACACACACACACACACATACACACACACAGGCCCAGCGACTATTGTTCGACCTGCTGGAGCCAGAGGCCTGAATGAGACCTCTCCAGTCGACTGGTTAATCAGCCAGTTACGCGTCCGTCTCTCGTATGGGACACCAGATGCATGGATGGATATTTTCACAAGACACAGTGGGGTGACCTCTGCATGCCTCCATCTGTGACTGTGTGTGTGTGTGTGTGTGTGCTACTGTGTGTGTGTGTGTGTTTGTGTACTACAGTGTGTGCTACACTTTCTGACTCTGTGATTAAGCAAACACAATAACCACTCGCTAATAAATGTAAAGGTTTTCTCTGTTTCCCAGTTTTGCTGAACAGGTTCCCATTTAACAAGGCAGCTATTCTTCATCTTTCTCAGCTAAACAGGGCCGGCTGACCTTTGACCCGTCTGCACTGCTCTTCATCCTCTCCTCCACACTCCTGCCTTGTCTATTCAGGACTTTCTTCTGTCCATTCACCCCCCCCGACGATCCCTCCCTTGTTGTTATGTGACTGTAAAGAAGACAAACAATTTGCACTGGACATGTTTTTGTTGTCTTTTTTCTATTTAGTATTTTAACTCCATCTTATGAGCTTCTATCTGTGCAAGTTTGAACATTGTCTCATTATCCAGGTTTGAGATATGTCCCATGAGCCTCACGCCATAATGACTTTACTGGGACATGATTTCTACCATAACTCGTGATTGTTAAATCTAAGTAAGCTGCAGATTGTGTGTCTAATCGTAATGGTTGTAAAAGTTCATCCATTACTACACTATATTACATAATTTGCTGCCTTCATAGTGACATCATGATGACATCATCCCCACCATATGATCATAGCATATTTTTCAATCTATATAAGCTTTAATTTGTGTCTATAGTCCTAGAGATACCTGAGAAATCTATTTTTGAACTATATGTGATGACATTTTCAGACTTTTTTCCAATTTCTTCTTGACAAATCTCGGAAAATCTATTTTTTGTTTATCTTTATGTCAGAGTAGCTCCAAAATTTTTATTATCTACCATCCAACTAATGTTCTCCGGAGCTTTGTGAAAATCCATGAATATGTTAAGTTACTTTCTCCAAACGACACACAAACACACACACACACACACACATTAAAACAATGCCATCACACACACCAGCAACATTGGCACTTAGTGTTGACTTCCTGTCAAACTTCTTGGTGCTTAATATTTCCAGATATCTCGTTTTGCAGTGACTTCTTGTTCATCTCTCAAAGGACGAAGCAGATTCAAAGAAAACAAACTCAACAAGAAAACTGCATGAGCCTGTTTCCAATTAGGTTTTTAACCAACTTCTCCTGAATGACATGTTACAACAATCAGCAGCTGAAGGAGGAAGTGAATGTGTGAATCCCCTAATTGTGAGCAGCCCACTACCGAACAAGTGCACCGGGGCAATCCACAGCTAAATACCAGAGAGAAGAAGAGGGGGGGGGGGGATAGGGGGGGAGTTCTCGACCTTTCCTTCCTCTCATTTCTTCCGCTCTCCAGTTCCCACTCACCCAACGGCCTTACAATGAACAGTCACCTGCTTTTCATTTGGGGAAAAATGCACCCCAGGCATTCCAGGCTCTCCTTCCTCCAACCCTGCCTACCCCCCTCTCTCTCTTTCTCTCTTTCTCTTGGTCTCTCTATCTCTCTCTCTCTCTCTCTCTCTCTAAGTCCGCTCTCTACATCCATTTCATCTCAGTGAGGTGGATCCCAGGGAGGAAATTACTCAGTCATCCAGAAGTGAAGAGGGGAGAAATATCCCTTCTTCTCCTCCGACCCTCAGCTCCACTGAGAGAGTTTTTTGTCATTAATTCAATATAAATATTTTAGAATATTTATCTGTCCAGTACTTTGATTAGACTTTTAGGATCTGCTTCAGCTACTTTGAGTTTAACGCTAATTAGCAAATGCTGACAGTGAACATTTCACCTGCTAAACCTCCACAAAGCTGCATCTAGTGCTGCTAGCTTGGCTGTAGACTCTCAGCTTGTTTGAGTCTCTTTTTGTTGTCGTTCCAATAACTCTTCTTACAAATTAAAGATTTTTGAATTCTAAAGTTGAATCTAATCTGCGTTATCTATTATAACTCTTTCAAATGATCAAACTGAAACTTACAGAATGAATTCTCTATTATTGTTGTCATTTCCTGGCCTGGATTCAGGGATTTGTTTTGGAATCTTGGAACAAATCCACATTAACCAACTCACATAGAAGTTAAAAGAGATGGGCCGTCTGTTATAGGAAACAAAGCTTCTTCCCACAGTGTTGTGATAAAGAAGTCTATGAACATAAATCATACATGTGGACGAAAGATGGCTACGAGCTGAACATAAAAGAAGAGGGATGGTCCTCGCCATTAGAGGGATAAAACAAAAGTTCATCATAACAGATAACCGCCCAGGGAGAGGGAGCATGTGTTCCATATCGCACGGGGTTGGCTCAGACACTGACGGATCAAACTGAAAACATAACCTAAGAATGTTGTGTAGGAAGGATGAGGATGATGTCGTCCGCGGGGGTTTTGTTCTTATGATCTCATCTGTTCTTCCAAACTAGATTATAAACATTTTCTTGTTTGTGGCCTGAAACCACATGAAAATAAGAAAAGTCAAATAAATCTAACAAATTACTTATGGCAATGTCAACACTGCAAAATCATTAAAAAAAAAGTCTGCTTATTTGAGTAGAACTACAAGAGTGATAAACTGAAATCTACCGAATGCAAATCTGAATCCCTTTGGATAAATGCACAGCAGGAAGCTGTCAGCGCCACTTCCAATGAGGATTGTTTGGCCTCACACTCGAATGCATCAGATCCACAGGAGGCCTCAGATCACGTCCAGAGTTAGAGGTTATCGTGGCATTAACTAGATCTTTGGTTTAGGGCTCTTCACTGACACGTCGGAGATGTGGTGCCAGGAAGGAACTCGCTCCTCGAACAGTCCAGAGAGAATAGCTGGGAAGTAAAATACTGAAGAGCGCCTCAGGTTCTGGCTCGAGATCTAATAAAGTGTTGTGTGTCCCAGGTTTGATCAGTGCTTGTGTGTTGTTGCTTCTTAAAAAATAAATTTCGTTTGACTTGGCTCTGCTCTGTTCTGGTCTGTTCTGTTCTGTTCTGCTCTGGCAGTGAAGAAACACCAGGTTGGACTCGACATGTACATGTAAGGAATGTTTTGGCTCACGCTGATTTAGATATGAAACAAATCCATATAAGGCGACTTTTAGAACTCAACATGGGGCTGATAAACAAGATATTGAGCCTTTAAAGGACCTGAAAACTTAAGAATTACTTAAGACTTAAGTGTCAGGCTCTTCAAACACGTCTATATAACCTTTGCCGGACCACAGCCACTATGACAACAAATGCCATCACATTACCTTTTAGGTTCATCATTAAGATTTTTATCACGAAATGATTGAACACATATCAAACAAACGTCTCTTATGTGATGCTAGAGCTGCTTCTCTTTGGCGACTCATCTGATGTCAGATGGTAGTGATTATAATGATGATGATGATGATGAGGATGTTGACAATGATCCTACTGAACAAACAGCGCCACACTTATGTTTGTACCAAGCTTTTTCGTGCAGAGTCAGGAATTCCTCCCTTATACCGACATCTGCTGTCGGCTTGTTAGTCAGGATTTGTTATGTGTCTGTGGCATCATCACAAAAACTGGACGTTTCTTGTGGTGTCCCTCAGGGTCGTGATGGTTCTTTGAGACAAACTGAAACTTGGGAACAATATGACTTTGTCTGGTTGTAGCAGCTCCGGAGCAGCAACAAGGCTCCTTCACTTTGCCTGTGGGACGTGGTCTCTGTTAGAATGACTCACGTAGAAGCTGTTTGTTGGACACAAAAACTCCACTAAAGAGTTTTAACTTTATCCGAGAGCGGTTGGACTCGCAGCTCCATGTTTCCAGGTGTAATGTCCTCGCTTCACCCTGGCAGTGACCAAAGAGGCATAGAGCCAGAAGAGACCACCCTGGACGACATGTTTAATGTTATCTTCTTTTATCGCAGAAACAAATATTTCCGTCATGAGAATTTTTGTATATCTGAGATGCTTTTTCTGAGGCTGAAACAAATTGCCGGCCCACAAACATCCCAGAGGAAGGAGGTTCCACACCCGTGACTCAAATTCTCATCTGTGGTATGATGAAATGTTATGGTATTAAATATCTATGACAAGTTAGCTAGTTAAAAGATTCCTAAATCACTATATAATGTCATATCTAAACTATATCATCTCTAGAGGAGGAGTTCAAAAGTTACAAACAAACATATATTCTTGTTTTAAACTTATCACTTACATGCTGCTAATGAATTGCATCTATCTGTGTATTAAGAATAAAAACCTAAATATTGTGCTCTAGCATTTGTTTAGACAAAAGACAGAAATACGTATGTTATAGATATAAGTTATAACATTTATTATCTATTTGTGCTAGTGTTGTCACAATACCAGAATTATGACTTCGATACTATACCTGCCAAAATATCACGATACTCGATACTTTCGATACGATACCACAAATAGGATACAATACCACAAATACGATACAATACCACAAATGGGATATGATACTAGGGACGGGAATTGGCAGGGACCTCCTGATACGATACTATCACGATACTTAGGTGGCGATACGATATGTATTGCGATTTCTGTGGGTATTGCGATTCTGTAAGTATTGCGATTCGATATTACGATTTCCTGGGATTTCTTTTGGTAATTTTTTTTTTTTAAATACTGGACCATGGAAAAATGTTGAATCATTCCTTCAAATACAACACAGTCAAATTCACTTAGAGCTTTACCAGTTTTATTTCAAATATTAACATTAACTTAATGACTGCCGGGCAGCCAATAGAGAAAATAAATAAAAATGTTCCCTATTATTGTATAGCCCCTGTCAACTGCACACAAACTGACAGATTAAGAAATGTATGCCACTTAGGCTACTTTTAAACAATAAATAAAAGATAAATTAAATAGAATGAATAAAAGTTTACTTAAAATATAAACTTTGAAATAAACAAAAAGTAGGCTATTGTTGTTTGCATGTAGGCGATGCAAAGCTGGGCTTGGGTATGTTTAGATTCTTGTGCAAAAACAAGAGCTGGTCAACATGCTCTGGGGTGATGTTGCTCCCCCCCATATACCCCCCCCCCCCCCTGGTATAAACCAATAAATATGTTTAAAAAAAATAGATTTGGGAGGCAGCATATCGATTTAAAATCGTCATTCACTAGAATCGTGATTTGTAACTGAATCGATTTTTCCCCCATCCCTATATGATACTGGTATATTTATCTTTGATAGTAATAAATAAAACATCTGTAAGGTTCCCTTTTTTACCGGCTTGTTCCTTGTGCATAAATAATGGACAATGGCAACAGTTGTCCAGTAATTAGCAATGAGCAGCAGAAGCTGAATAGTAACTTGGTAGAAGTTGAGGTTTGTCTTCAGATTAGTAATCGGCTGAAGAGCAGTGATCACAGGGATGTTCATGGAGACCAGAGTTTAGCTGGAACTCTCTGTTTTGTGAAGCAGGTCCACTAACACAGAGGATGTGTGTATGTTTTACTCCAACAGAGAGCAAAGTGATTTCTGTTGTGACGAGTAAACACAAACGACGCGGCTATTGTTGTCAAAATGACTGTCTCATTAATGTCATTGTGAACAGGAGCTCAGGGGTTTTGCAGAGTTGTGTCTCCGGTGTTGTCGGGCCCCGGCCCCACAATGAGCCTCCTGTCTACTCTTAATTAAAACCAGGTCCAGACACCTCCCCACGCTCCGGAGCCCAGTCTGAGGCCAGTGCTCACAGTGGTTTCACTTCTCCAACTGTGACCTTTGACCCTCGTCGTCCTCCAGAGTCTAACGAGCATTTCCTTGAGGGATGTGACCTTTATGCATCCATTTCCTTTCATGCAAACATGATCAGCTCGGGGTTTTAAAGACCCCTTTAAAAATCCACCATAAACCATAATATAACATAAAATATTATTTCATGATCTGCCATAACTTACATCGTTATTTTACTGTTTTAGTGTCAATTATAACTTGCTGGTTCCTTAAAAACACCGAAACCGTAGAGAACTTAACGTTTAAATGTATAAAAATGTCAAAATCCCAGTAAATTCTAAGCACCAGTAGCAGTCCCAAGACGCTAAGAACTTTCATTTCACCCTTTACACCCATTACACCCCAGAAATTCATCAGTTGTGACATGGTGCAGGAGAACTTTGCCTTGAAAGGGCAGCTACAGGAAAGGCCAGGGAGCAATTAACAAGAAAAGGGGTTAATCCTCTCCGGACCTTGAACGTGAAAGCTGCAGAAAGTGTGTGACTTCTTCTTTTTTTTCTCCAGAGGTGACATCTTGACCTGGCACATGAGGAAAGTTAATGAATCTACTCTGACATGATGGAGGCCTAGGAGATGTGGTGCAGGGTTTTCTGACTGTGTCATTTCTGAAGATCTGACTGTGAATGTGATATATTCCATGAACACGCTGGTTAAAACCCTTTAGAGACTAGAAGTAATATCACAATAAATTAAACAAAGGGTCTGAGGAGCATGATGTTTGACACTGAGATGCTTCAATATTAAACAAATGAGAAAACCTAGGGATTAAGGGGTCAGGTGTCGATTTAACAGCAGAGATATTACACTGGGCATGAGTGTGAAATAACCATTTATATACCGAGAATTTACTGCACATCATTTAGATTTATTTGATCTGTGGTTAAGTGGGAGTTCAAATTTCTGAATCCTGAAACTCCCTGCAGGGGGGGGGAAGCAGAAGGCCATGGGAGGTTTAAAGCCAATGTGCTCAGTGAAGCGTGCACTGGGCTGGGGGTCTCGTCGGGAAAAAGGGGGGGAAGGCTGCGACACAAAGCTCAACATCTCTCATAAATCAACCGAGGGTTAAACTTCCCTTTTTGGTTGTTCAAGGATTTTCAACCGAGTCACTTTAGAGAGAGAATGGAGAGACGATGGAAATAGCACGAGTCCCGCTTGCTTTAATTCCACAGGATGGCAAACAGCAGAGCGAGAGCCTGCATGGCAAATCCATTATAGAGAAAACCCAGATGTAACAATTACAGAAAATCTGGACGTATTTCAAAGGGTTCCTCACATGTGGGACAAGTTTCTCTTCTCAAATCAGAGGTGATCCCCGGGGAACTCGGGTGGGGGGGGGGGGAGGAGTTAAACTAGCAACAGATCAGGAGAGAGAGAGAGAGAATGGAGGGCTGGAAATGTGCAATGAGGGAAAAGAGATTAAAGAAATATGAGGATGAGAAAACGTTGGAAGAATGGAGGGAGCTCAGACGTCTATTTTTTCTATTTCTAGTCATAACAACTACAAACCAATGACCCAACTTTCCCAGAGGAATCCTCCTGAGTGTGTGTTAATGTACATCGATCGTCCCGAGGAGTTCTTTGAGAACCTTGGCACCTCTGAAGGCTCGGACAAGGATCAATAATCACGTTGACTGTGCAGGAGCATGATCTGAGATTAGTCACATTTACAAATGCCTAATCACACCTGTAGGGGGCATCTAACCTAACGAGTGGATTATCTAGGATCTGTGCTTCTTGAATGTCACACAGGATTCGCTCGGCCTTGAAACTTTCTCTCAGAAGGCAGAAGACCTTTAATTGTCATTTCAGAGACACCTGATGAATCTCTCCCTAACACCCCTTTGGTTTTGGGAATTCATTAATTATTCACGATGTTTGTTGGAGGAGCAGCGTTTTCGAAGGTCTTCTCTCGAGGCCGCATTCCAACTCGCTCGGACCCTCGGACCCTCGGATCCTGCTCAGCGCATCTTCTGTTCATTTCCTCCGTCCTTCAACTTGTTTCCTGTCATTTCCTATGTGTTCGCTGAGCATTTGTCTTTCTGCTTCTAGGCTGGAATTCCCCTTTTTATCCAGGTCTGTTCTCACAAGAGCACCCCCACCCCCCACCCCCCCCATCCCCCCATCTGAGGCCAAACTCAGGAATAAAGCTTGTCTGGTTCATGAGGATGATCTGTTTCCTGCATCTGTACCTGCTCTCTCTCTCTCTCTCTCTCTCTCTCTCTCTCTCTCTCTCTCTCTCTCTCTCTCTCTCTCTCTCCTTCTCTCCCACTCTCTCTCTCTCTCTCTCTCCTTCTCTCCCACTCTCTCCCTCTCTCTCCTCTCTCTCTCTCCCTCCCTCTCTCTCCCTCTCTCTCCCTCTCTCTCCCTCTCTCTCTCTCTCTCCTCTCTCTCTCTCTCTCTCCCTCGCTCTCTCTCTCTCTCCCTCTCCCTCTCCCTCTCCCTCTCCCTCTCCCTCTCCCTCTCCCTCCCTCTCTCTCCCTCTCTCTCCCTCTCTCTCTCTCTCCCTCTCTCTCTCTCCTCTCTCTCTCTCTCCCTCGCTCTCTCTCCCTCTCTCCCTCTCTCCCTCTCTCTCTCTCTCTATCTCTCTCTCTCTCCCTCTCTCTCCCTCTCTCCCCCCCTCTCTCTCTATTTCTTTGATGTAAAGGAATAATTGATTGCCCTACTCTTGTGCTGTAAAACTGAATAAAGTAGGTATTTAAAAATCAAAAAAAAAAGGATCTCTCTCCCTCTCTCTCTCTCTCTCTCTCTCTCTCTCTCTCTCTCTCTCTCTCTCTGTCGGTCTTTCCTACATCTCCATTGCACAATAACAGCTTTTTCAGATGTACTCACTTTTCCAGTTGCTCAAGAAATATATATCTAAGTCCACGCTAAGAAACACCTGGTGAGTCTATAGCAGCGAGAAGAGTAAACCAACATCTGGCTGGATAAGTATCAATAATCTGTAACTTAATCCAGGTCAATGTTTGGCTTATTTCGATAGATTAAGATAGATTTCACCACACTTTGGACGTGTGGTTGAGCTTCATCCCTGAACCCTGATATTCTGAAATGCATTGTGCCCACAGTGGGGGTCCTTCAGGGTTATCAATGACCCTCAAACTAATCTGCTAACATAAGGTCGGCTCACATAAGAAAGTTTTAGGGTCCGCTCTTAACGCCGGGCCACAGATCGGACCCCATGCCCCTGAGTGAGATCGCTTTGTCATACAGTGCCCTGATGCAGTCAATCAGTGACCCAGAGCTTAGCTGGGGGGCTTTCAGCTTCTTTTACAACCCCAACCCTCCCCACCCACCCACAACTTTCACCTCGCCTCCCGCTCCTCAAAAGAAAGAATGGTAATTAACTGATGAAGAGCTGTGTAAGATTATCCAGTGTCTACGCCTGAGATCTCCAGCTCTGCCGGTGGTTTGAAGTCACGTCCCAAAGGACCGGTGCAGAATGAGGAAAGGATGGATCTCAATGGTTCTATTCAACCGCTCTCCTCTTTCATCCTCTGTTCAGCTGAAGAAGAGGAGAGCCGCCCGGCGCTGTTGTGTATATTTGAGCGAGGAATGTTCTTTCATATCAGCACAAATTAGTAGAAGCACTCACGGTGTCTTTAAGACAAATGTTGAGACCGTGGTTACAATGCGTAGTGCGTGGACGCACACACACACACACACACACACACACACACACACACACACACACACACACACACACACACACACACACGAGCATGGTTCTCCACTGACCACATCGCAGCTTAGAGGACACACACAAGTGCACAAACAGCTCCTCACTGTGAGCGGGAATGCGCAGCAGATTGAATTATACAAGAGAAAGCAAAAAAAATAGCTGAGTGTCCCAACCACCTAGAGAGAGACAGAACGGGAGAGAGAGAGAGAGCGGGCGAGCGAGCGAGTGGGATTCACATTCAGGAAAGTGTTCAGTCCGTGCTCGTGTGTGTTTGGATCTGCGGAGAAAATGTAAATGACGCGTCTCCGGGGTCCCTGCTCGTCTCACGTTTTGCACGCCCACCGGTTCCTCCATGATATCTCCCTCCCTCCAACGTGTCGCCGTGCCAAGCCCCCCCACAGCCAGGGTCCCAACCCTCCGCCCAACCCCCCGAAACAAGCAGACCACCCAACACATCCCCTGACCAGCTTGATCTGATCAGGGTTCTCCGGTGGAACTGAGCCAGCACCAGTTCTCAATGAAAACAGTAAACACACACACACAGAAAGCAAACACACAACTGAAGGATTTTGGTAAAATTGCATCATGAGGCCAATTCTGCTCTTGTCGCTCAACTCACTCATTTACACAATTAGGATTCCACTATTGCACTCGGTATGCTATGGAAGTGAAGTGTGCGTGTTATCGCTTTTCCAGGGCAGTGGACTAGTGGCAGAGAACTTGGACTATGTGCAGGAAATTGGGAAGACACCAGACTGGAAGGTGTCTGGTTCGACTCCACGGAGTAACAACAAAAACATACCAGGATGGAGTAACAACAAAAACATACCAGGATGGAGTAACAACACAAATATACCAGGACGGAGTAACAACAAAAACATACCTGGATGGAGTAACAACAAAACCGAACCTGGATGGACAACACTTGGATCTGTTCAAAAGTCCAAGAGGACTGTCCCTACCCACTGTCTAGTTCACCAGATGGGTTAAAAGCCTCATTTGCATGTGTCTGTGTGCATGTGTGTGGGATTAATACATGCATCTTGTATCTTGTATCTTGTATCTTGTATCTTGTCTGCTATGCACAGGTGAGCTATGTTCCTCCTGCAGCTCGGTCCCACATGTGACACCCGACCTTTGCTGACCCCTAACAAATCCCTCATGACCCTGGAAACAGAAACCCGGTACAGCAGGTGGGACGGTATCTCACCCAGAACATGCAGGACAGGCAGACCCAGGTGCGTGCAGGTCCAGCCAGAGCGGGGGGGAGGCTGAGGGACACGGACGGCATGGTGACGGACAGGAGTGGGGGGGGGGGGGGGTGATGCTGCTGCTGCTGCTACAGACCGGTGGGTTTCTTCAGGTCTAATCCAGACAGGAGACAAGTTGCCAAACGTCGTAGAGCCATGACTTCCCTCTGAGCGTCTTCCACCTCGGGCTCCTGCTTCCTCTCTCTCTCTCTCTTCCTCTCTCTCTCTCGCCTCTCTCTCTCCTCCTCTGTCTCTCCCCCTGTACCTCTCTCTCTCTCCTCTCGGCTCGCTCTGCCTCTCGCTGCCTCCTCCACCAGGGAAAGTTTCACAAAGCTTTTCTCTCTCTCCACAGGAGCAAAGGGGGAGGGGACACTCCCACTTATTATCCATCTTATTCTGCCCCTCCTCTCTCTCTCTCGCTCTCATCCCATCTCCTCCCCCGCTCTTCACCCCCTCTCCAAGTCTCACCACTTTTAATTTCATTCATTCATTCATCCCAGACCCCCCTCCCCACTCATACCCCTCAGAATCCATCGCACTTCACCTCCTCCCCCTCTCGCCATCTTCTCTCTCTTGCCCGGTTTCCCTGTGTATTTGTGTACTTTGAGCACTTTTGAATATTTCATAAACTCTGTCCCCCCCCACCGTGTATTTGCCCTCGGGATGAAAGTCCATCGACGTTCCTCTTGATGCTTGAAACATCGATTCAGAGGAGACACCTTCTGATGAGACTTCCAGGCTTTGCCTCATATTTGCATACGTTTGATGAGCTCCACAGCCAATGTCTCCAATGCTGTTTATAAAATAATCTTACATGTATATTTACATATTTTGTACAATATTAGACATCTAATAGTTGAGTCCATGAATGACTGAGAACAGAAATTTTACAAGGAAAACACCCAGAACCAATATAAATGTATATTTAGATATATATTAAACTTTATCTCTTAGAACCAGTCCAATTTTGTTCAAACAATACTTTGATGCACCTAATGCTGTAGTTTTTAATGCTGAATTATTAATATCAGATTTAAAAACGTACATATTACTGCGAGTTGTAAGTTATGCCAATTATCATTTATATTTTGTATTTTGTATACATTTTTTGCGAATAAAGACATAAATCTTACAAAAGAAACGTCTTTAATCAAATGTTTTATTTAAAAAGCCTCTGTAAATAATGCTGTTTAATGCTGTAGTTATAATGCTGAATTATTAATATCAGATTTAAAAACATACATATTACTGCGAGTTGAAATTTATGTCAATTATATTTTATGTTTTGTATACTTTTTTTGCGAATAAAGACATAAATCTTACAAAAGAAACATCTTTAATCAAATGTTTTGTTTAAAAAGCCTCTGTAAATAATGCTGTTTAATGCTGTAGTTTTTAATGCTGAATTATTAATATCAGATTTAAAAACGTACATATTACTACGAGTTGAAAGTTATGTCAATTATCATTTATATTTTGTATTTTGTATACATTTTTTGTGAATAAAGACATAAATCTTACAAAAGAAAAGTCTTTCATCACAAGTTTAAAAAAAAAAAGCCTCTGTAAATAATGCTCTTTAGAATTATTAATATCAGATTTAAAAACTTACATATTAGTACGAGTTGAAAGTTATGCCAATTATCTTTTATGTTTTGTATACATTTTTTGCGAATAAGGACATAAATCTTACAAAAGAAAAGTCTTTAATCAAATGTTTTTTTCTAAAAGCCTCTGTAAATCTCTCGGCACAAACACACATGACTCCAGCCGGAGTAAATAGAAAGAGGAGGGAACACGCTGATTGTATTTGCAGCTGTGGATTGATTTAGGTTTGGTTCTCTAGTGAGTATTTACAGCAGCAGCACATTGTGACTCAAAATAAACCACAGTGTGTGTGTTGATGGTTATGAAGTGTGCGACTCTACGACTCACAGGGAAAACAATATGAGGAGAGATTGATAAATTTGTGTCCTGAGATTGAAGTCGATTTGAGAAAATCATCGGGCTGCTCCTTATCAGGGAAAATAATAACAGTCCTGCAGGATCCCCCCCCCCCCTCATCTTAACCCCCCACTAAAGAGAAAGAACACAGAAGAGGGGCCAGGAAGCAAAAACCTGCTTCATTAAGTTCTCACTGCTCATCAATGACCATGTTCGCCCCATGCGTGAGTCTTTATCCTCTTGTTTGGGTATTCGGTTTTTCTCACACACACACACACACACACACACACACACACACACACACACAGACACACACGCACAAACGTACACACCCAGTTGTGGGCTACACACACCTGTAAACATCCATCACGTAACATACACACACACAAATTCTCTCACTTTCTATCATACATTTTCTTATGTATAAATACCTCAAACATTTACACACTTTTCCATTACGTTAAAGACTGTTTTTACTTTACAATGTTGTAAATATTGTTATTTTGTGGATGTGTTCAGCTACACATCTGTCCTGTTCATAGGGTTTTTTAGGAGTTTTCCTTTCTCTTGTTGAGGGTTAAGAACCGAGGATGTCGCACCTCGTTAAGCCCAACGAGACAAATTGTTATTTGTGAATATGTGCTATACGAATAAAATGTGATTGATTGACTTGACAGAATTACACAAAGTCCAGACCGATAACCTCCTAAAGGCATAAACACACTTAATTTAAACCATAAACACACTGCATGCACATAACATAAACATCCACCAATAACCACCTATTTCTCCCCCACGTGCACACACATGCACATCTTTCTCACACACTATATAAATACACAAAACCCACCCACACACAGACATACAAACACACTCAGCCAGTGGCACCGAGGATTAATCCCCTGGTATTTCCTGCAGGCCGCCCCTATAGAGACAAGTTCACTAAAGGAGGGAGAGGTTGAAAGAAAACATTTAGGCCAGATCCCACTCAACCAACCAACACACACCCACACACCCACACACACACACACACACACACACACACACACACAGTGTTGGAAAAGCTTTCAGTTTTATTGAAACAATATATTTTGTAGCATTGCTGCATTTTCTGCATTTTTATGGCTTAAATTGACAAATATTTTGAAAACAATTAAATTTGAATCTATCAATAATTTCATGCTAACCAGATAAAAACAGATAACCTGCTTGAATACTGATGGAAACCTGGTTGCTGAGTTGTGTGTTCATCCCTGTGTGTGACACCACCCACTCATTTACATGGTTTCTATTTCAATTTGATGAATTTACATTTCACTTCACTTCCCAGCAGAGCTACTTTGGAACATGAGAAACTAAATGTGGTCCAGCTGAGCTTAGTTGTACTGAACTGAAAACTTCACGGCACTGAACACTCTGTTCTTGTCGTGTATTATGTCACGTTGTGTAGTTCCCTCTCAGCACACGTGTGACAAACAGCACATGATGCATCCTTTATTTTGGACAAACACAGTATATCTCCTGTAAATAACGCAAGGATTCACTTTGCAGCCAAAACCAAAACACAATAAAGAGACCAGATAAGTTTGGTTTATTGTAATTTAGTTCTACTTTAAAACTTTTCCTGAGTAGATTCTTGTTTTTTATTATTCCCGACTGATTCACGCCTAGGGTTGGGTACCGAGAACCGGTTCCAATATGGAACCGGTTCCAATACAACCGGTACCTACCCGGACCGAAATGCAACGGAGATTTCGGTGCCTCATTTCGGTGCCTGAGCCAATCGAAGCCTGAGGTCTCCGCTCGTCCCGCCTCCTCACACTTCCGCTTCTTCCTTCACGGGAAGCGGTGGCCCCCGCCGGGCTGCCGGTGGACAGACTCTTGTCCCCGCGCTGCCCGCGCCCCGCGTGCAGGTGTGTGTGGGGGGGGGGGGGGGATCTCCTCGCGAGACCTCTCCCCCCCGCCGGGCGCATTTCCTCCGTGGCGGTGCGCCGCGGCCGGGGCGGCTTGGAAAGGGCCGGGGCGGGAGGAACGAAGACCACACCGAGAAATGTTTCATAAAAGCGATCGCATTTTAGGGGGCCGAAGGCGGGGGGCCGAAGGCGGGGGGCCGAAGCCTGCCTGCGACAGCCCCAGCCGCGGAGACACGGGGGTCTCCGAGTGATGGAAAAGCGACCCTCAGTCTTCATTTGGCTCAGGCACCGAAGTCAGAGTCAGAGTGTGTGTGTTTTGTATTTATTTGTATTGATTTAAGTATAGTGTAAACTTTTGTTAACAGTTCGTATGTTATTCATAGTTTTAAGTTAAAAAGGGTTGTGTATTTATTTATATTTATAATCTACTTTAAACAGTTAATATATTTGGCAATAAAAAAAGCCTTTCTTAGTCAAGTATCGTTTTGTGCACTTTTTTTTTTAAAAGTATCGGTTCAGGCACCGTTTAGGCACCGGTATCGTTTTAAAAGTATCGGTTAGGAACCGGTATCGGATAAAAACCAAACGATACCCATCCCTATTCACGCCTCTGAGAGATTTCATGTTCCTTTCTATTTTAGTTCTTTGCTCATCAGATATAAGAGAGGACATGAAGACAAAGTGATCCAGGACCAACTGTCACTTTGGCACAACACTGACGACAGACTGTATTACACCTCTGACATTATCCACCAGACAAACACACACAGTTCATACACAAAGTGCCACAGCAGCACCCCCTGGTGGTCACTAGGCAAACTGCCTCCAAGTTCAGAGTCACACACAGCACAGTTATTATCCTGTATTATTAAAAACAGGAGGGCCTGCGGTGGTAATGGACGGATTGTGTGTGTGTGTGTGTGTGTGTGTGTGTGTGTGTGTGTGTGTGAGAGAGGGAGGGAGGGAGGGAGGTTGTAATGTAGTAAAGGGAGAATGGGCACATATCCAAGTCTAATCAGATCTCTTGGGGGATTTGTTTTAGTGCCTCTTTAACCTTGAACTGTTTCTGTCTTCTTTTGTAAACCAGACCCGACATCGGACAGCCAGGCCTTCGCACAATTAGGGAAGATTAAACGGTGACAGGTCGCTGTCCTTGACCCGAGTGAAGATGAGTAAACAGATGAGAGACTTGAGAGCTGGACCGCCCGGTACACTGGCAGAACCACTCCGAGGATAAAAGAAGGAAAAGAGCGAGGGAGGGGGAATCTGAGCGGTGGGAAGATAGAGGGGTAGAGATAGATGGAGGTGCAGATCGAGATAGTACGTGAGCAGAGATAAGTAAAGAGTGAATGTGTAAACAGCGACGGGGGGGGGCGGGTGTGTTCTGTCGTCTTGGCTGACGTCCTAGAACCTGCTAGTTGAAGGGGGGGGGAGTTCAGTTGTTGACAGACAGAGGAAGAACACACTTCAACAGGCCGCCGACACACACACACACACACACACACACCCTTTCCCACCCCCATGACTCCCATCTGTTGAAAACAATACAGACCCAGGCCCTCCCTCCCTCCCTCCCTTCCTCCCTCCCTCCCTCCCTCCCTCCCTCCCGGTGCAGAACACTCACATGTGTGTGCACGTTTCCCTCTGTTCTCTCTCTGCTGTGGGACAGTGTGAGGAAAGGGTCGGCCGCCCGACACCAGAACACACACTGACCCACAACAAGACAAAGTGACAACAATCACTTGGGCTTTGTTTTCATTTAGATGAAGTGTTAAAGCGATCCACTATTTTCTGTGTATGAAAACCACAACCGGCTATGGCTCATTTCGTACTTTATTTATTGTCAAATAATATGCTTTTGTGGTAAAAACAGACCCTAAATATCAAAGAAAGTTCAATAAAATGTATGAAAAAATAATATCTATGAATATCCAAACAGAACAGTGTGCAGAACATTGTGAAGCTGATTGTTCCCTGAAGCAGCGCACAGGGCGTCCACTTCCTGCGCCTGACAAGCCCTCAGCTGGTTTGTAAGGGGGGGGGACATGACACACACATACTGAGCAACACAACACGAAGAGTGAGATTTAATCACTTCATGATTGTTATAGATTAAACCACAGCATGAGATCAATGAAAAGAAAAGGTTCAAACTGCATTAAAGTGACTTCAGTCAACACCTGACACTGATCTCAGACTAGCAGGCGGCTGCTTTCAGCAACTTTCAAGGTTAAAAGAACTGTGTGTGCTAACTGCAAATCACCGAGCAGCACACAAACCTTTACTGATGATTGATTTATCCCATAAGTCATTTGAATACAGTAAATACATGTTCTGGTCTTAGGAAAAGAGAGATATGCTTTTTTTCTGAGGTTATATAAAGTATGTATCAACTTTATCAAGTGATATCAAGTGATAACAGTGGCCCAAAAGTCCAAGTTATTGCACAGTTAAGATAAAGGTCAAAAGGTCAAACTATGCACATGTTAACATCATTAAGAGAAGCACAGGTCAGGTCACGTTGAGAGGTCACAGAGGAACCAGCTCACTGACCTGCTGAGCCAGAGCTGATCCACAACTCAGAGCCAACACAGACCAGAGCTGGGAGAACTGGAAACCAGTCCATTGACCGAGCTGTGGGCAACTCAAGGTGAAGTGCGTGTTCACCACCTCAAGGCACAGCGACCATCACATGGCAGCAGAGGAAGATGGAGAGAGAGGGAGAGAGAGAGGGAGAGAAAGAGAGGGAGATGCATGCTAAAGAGCTCCAAGGGCCAGACCACCAGCCACTGACTGGGACATTTTGTGCTTCCAGTAAGGACTGGCTGGTGTGTAGCTGAACCCTGTGTGCATGAGGGGCTGCATGTGCAGGATTAATGTCTCTATTATTAATCAGCACAGACCTTCTATCGGGAAAAGTCAATCTGGTAATATCCTGGTGTCAGACCGGTCCATGTGTGCGTCCTAATGTCTTTTTCTCTCCGGCCTTTACCACATGAGCTCATGTCAGACCCATCACTGGCTGCATGTTCTGCAAATATTGGATTCATTCCCATTGTCTTTGTCACAGTTGTATCGGCAACTGCACATGGAAAAGTTGAGACAGAGGAGAAGTCAAGGAAGAATATGAATTTAAACAAAATGCTATTTACTTATGTTTAGCAGGTGTAATGGCTGCCATGTTGAGCATGATGGCGCTGGAAGGAAAGTCCTGGAATCACCTCAGGGAGCCATGAGGGTTCATCCTCTGGGGACCACTGATGTCAGTACCAAATTTCCTGCCAATCCATTTAAGAGCTGATGCTTGAGTCTGGACCAAAGTGGTGAAGCAGTCAACAGACAGATCAACAGACACTGACTCAACCCAGAGCTGGTGCTGTAGTGTTCATATACATAAGCAGCTTTTGCTTTCTCTCTAATAAACAGGATGAATATCACACTGATGAGGCCGAGTTCAACAAACAGATGCATGAGCCCTAAATCGATAGAAACAAATTTATCATTCATTCAACATTTAAAATGTGAACTGTACCGTTTTCTTGCTCGTCCTTTGTTTCCGAAACGGGAAGACGCAGGAGAAGACTAATTTGACCCAATTCAGGACTGTGGCGAGACACCAGCCGAGTCCACCCATTCTCTCCTGAAGAACTTGTCACGTCCTCCACTGCAGCCACTCCTTAACCAGCGTCTCCCTTCCCTCTCCGTCTGTCCTTCAACTCCCGTGTCCAGAGGGACGAGACACTAGCAGTCAACCACGCACTGAATCCTGGGACGGTTGCTGATCAGATCCAAGAACTGGTGCACGTTCCTTCACTCTCAGGGACTAGATGTTTCCTTAAAGTGCAGTTGAGGTCATTTCTAAACGCATCTGTCCCTCTCTTGCCTAGCAACCCTGCAGCATCCCTGCATCCCTCCCGTCCCCTCGTTCTCTGGATGCTGCAGGTTCTTCCTTTCAGTCTGAGAAGGAGACAGATGAGAGGTCGGGAAGACAGAAGTGGGCGGAGGCGGGGTTGGTCAGGCCGAGCCGTCTGGTAAAGAAGGAGGCACTTACAGTGATGAAAAAAGGAGGGGGGTCCGCAATTTAATGTAGAAAAGAGGGGGGATGGCTTTTGTCGCAGAGAAAGGACGATGAATATGAGATAAGCGAAGTCACATTATTCTCCCAGTGATTCACAGATAACATTCCAGCTGACGATTATATGACAAGAGTAACAAGAGGTAAAGATATCCAAAATAATAACATATCCAAAATGGAGACAAGGAGGGTGAAATACATCAATGGCACAAAAGATGATGTCCTTGTGCAGATTAACAGTTTCAGACTAATCTTAAAAGGTCTTTGGCTGAATGCATTGAGAGTAATTAGTTACAGCATTGAGAACGAAGACCACATTCGTGACTTAACACCATGAACTGCTTGTGTGGTTTCCCGCGGTTAATATAGTGGAACGTTCAAGAAATGAATTGTTCGAAAGGTATAAACATTGAAAAAAAACACAAGAACGAATGTTTTGAAAAGCAAAAAGAGACATTTTAAACTAGATTGACGCTTTAATTTAATTTTGTTTCCATTTTTTTTATATTTATGCTCACACAAAACACACCACGGCTAATTATGTGTATGTGTAAACCCTCTTGGCAATGAACCATTGTTCTGATTGTGAAATTTGCCTTTTTGTTTTCACCGGGATCGATAAGTTACTCCCTTGGAAATGTTAAAGAATCCGTCCAGTGACTTTTGCTTGAATAAACAAAGGGACAGGTGTGAAACATATCCTCCTTGGCGTAGGTATCAGGAAGATCCTGGTCAGTGCTGCTGATGAAATCTATTTGTCATCATGAGACAAATTCAAATGTGGTTCCACGTTCCTGCGAATGTCACATTACCCAGAATATCCCTAAAGAACAATAAAGAGCAGCATTGTTCCAGATCTGATATAAAGCCACACAGGAAACTCCACTTCTTTGTTTTCTTCCCGGGAGGAGAGAAGAGGAAGCCTCTGACTTTTTGGTGAAAACTTGGTGAGATTTGGCTGCTTCCTGTTTTTCCATAACCTGCCCCACTTGCAAAAATAATGGCTCTACCCTGGGGGGGTCACGTTGAAGCTAAATACTCAGTCGAAGGTAGGGTCTCGTTATTAGACCAGTCCAGTTACAGATTACTGGCAAAGGGACAGAGACTTTCCATAGAAGGCGTGGGGACAATATCATGCGCACTTCCTCTCTGCAGTGCAAACAATGGCCTGGTTTCAAATCTGGAAACATCAAGTGTGTTGTCTGTTCTAGGAAACTGAGCGAGGGGTTAGAGAGGTAAGGGTCTCTGTTCCTGGGGGAATAAAAGGGGAAGTGAGCGGTCAGGGTTTCAACAGGGGGTGGGTGGGGGGTGACAGAGATGTTTTGGTCACAGCTGTTTGTGTACAGTCAACAGTTTCTTTTTATATCATGCACCAACGCGTGAAGTCCCTTTTTAAAAGCATCGTTAAGAAAACAAGAATAAACTCCTTGCCCAAAATATGCCTCTGCCTCCTAATTCCTGAGTTACGGCTCGAAAACGTGTTTAATTGGCACTGAGTTATCTCAAAAAACATGTTTTGTGATATCAGAACGATCTTTTATCATATGTGCAAGAGTACAATCATGTTTAATGAAAGAAATTCCCTCAATACAATCCTGAGATGTCATCTTTACAGGCTCTGAACAGACCGATGGACAGACCTGAGGCATGAAGCCCCAGAGATCGGCTGTTGCCAGCATGGAGGCATAAAAATGGCAGAACTGATCTGAGTTAGGATTTAATTGCCAGTGCCACAGTCTCCTCTGACTTTTTAAGAGCAGACTTAGTGGGACAAGGTTTAACTGAGCTCCAATGACATCATAAAGCCGGTTGACGCCCTGTTTATCAGCTGCAGGAGACGGTTACTGCCCCAACATGAAGTGACACGGAGACTATTTCCAGGATCTGTTGGTTATCACAACACGTTTATTACCAAGTTAACTAATGGCTAATAATAGAATTCCCACTGGAGACCCATTTGTTTAAATATGACATTTCATGTTACTGCCCCCAACAAAGTGGCTGTGATTAATGCAGCAGTTATCCCCGGCCCCTCCCACTATTGATCCAAGGCTTCCACTTCTGGCCAATGTATAAGCACATGGCACAGAGCCACGGGGGGGTTAAGTGAAAGCTCATTTCATCTGAGAACGTAACAAAGACACATCGCTCTATCTTAAGTCAGCAGATGGAGACGGGTTTTTGGCAAATTGACATTCACGGGAAATATAAGTCCGGCATTGCTGACAAAATGGAGTCCTCACTTAAGATATATATCATGTGTAAGGAAGGCTAAGATATAATTCCAAAGCCTCTTTAAGCCTCTTTGTCTCTGTGACTGCAAGCAAGTGATACTGAGACCTCAAGCTACAACAATGTGTCGGCTGATAAATTATAAAGAGGATTCAGACTGTGGTGGAATGCAACTATCTTCTGGTAAGACCATAAAAACACAACCTCAACACGGGTGACAGTGTTTCCTCCGTGAAGTTTTGCTATTCACAATCTTTATGATCGTGAAATATCTTTTGCTGATGGATGGGGTCGATTGCGGCCAACTTCATCGTTTGTGAGGAGTAAATTACAAATTCCAAAAGGGCAGAAGTGAGCTTTTTAACCTTTAATTATCGTCCACAGAAGCAGGCACCATACCCGAAGTAGCCCCAGTGACCATTCCACCTTTGGGAGCAGCAATTATCAACGGGCCTCAAACACCAAAGTCTTCTCAGCAATCATCAGCTGCCTCATAAAAGCGCAGCAGAGCAGAAATGAACAGGATGTTTGCCAAGGTGATGAAAAGGTATGAAGGTGCAGTGCAGTCCCGGCTCCATCTTTCCTCACTCCATAAAAACAGCAGCAGCCTCCACCTTTACATGTTTATCCAGACTCTCGATCAATTATTTACAAACTTGAATGTATATTTGTTTCTTTATGTCCATAGGCCTCTCCTGAGATAACGTTAACAAATGGAGTCAAAAGTTAATATCGGACTTAATTACTAGACGTCTCTCTGTTCCATCGACCAGCCGAGGGTCAGGGTTGCATAAGAGGCGATGGCAGACGTGACTCCACCTCCAGTCATCAGAGCAAAGGTTACTGCACAGCTGTAAAGTAAGGATCTGCACGGACACCTCCGACAGTGAGACCTCCGCCTCAGAGGACGGGACGGAACAGAGAAGGACACACGAACAAGGCAGAGTCTGACTTTCTGCCTGAGATACAAAAAATGCAGACGGTCAAATAAATAAAGTGCGTCACATCTACAGTAAGAAGACACAACTCTGTCCATAGGAAATGATGAATAAAAAATGACAAACATTGGATAAGTACAATTTACAAAGATCACCCAGTTATCATGTGACCCCTCTCATCTTATCAATCGGTGTATTACCTCTTTCTGTTCTCGCTGTTTGCCTTCAAAGTTTGATTTCCCCCAAAAATAGCTCATGAACCAACTCATGACCACAGCACTTTGGAGCTGGTGGCTCAGCAGACAATAACGAGACTGCAAATCCCAGCAAGAGGTACATGATCTTCATTTAATTTCTCATTAACCTATTTGGGTTCATATGGATTAATCTGCAGCTTAAATCGTGTATAGATATCAGCATTAAACAGATCGTTACACTTTGAATCACTTAAACATTTGAAAGCTGAACCTTTTTTTTTAGATTTAGAAGTATGGATTTGAAACTGAATGGAAAACAACTTCTGCTAAAAGAAAAATAATAATCTACAAATCCATAGTATAGTTTGGAAAATGGTTGTGTTAGCCTTTGCTTGACTTATATCACAAGTCTTTTTGGATTTGATAGTTTTGTGTGACTGACCTGACGGAGGGAGCGGATCTCTGACCACCCACAGTTAGAAATGACAAGTTGAAACAGCACTCACCAACCAGAGGGACATCGCAGGGTTTTCTTTGAAGACACCTGGGCCAGGAAAAAAAAAAACCTTTCACAGGTCCAGAGCTTTCCTGAACACTTGCTCGGCTTTTCTGGGATTAACGGGAATATGTTTTTTGTTCCTCAAAGCTGGATGCACTGACCGAAGAGAGCCCAGCGGTCTGGCCCTTATCCTGACGTACTTCCTGAGCTGCATTGTTAGCAAGTAGAGAGGAAACACACACACACACACACACACACACACACTATGGAAAGCCACTGTCAGGAGGTCATATCGTGGAAAGTGAGAATACCAAGACCTTGTTGTTTGCTCTCTGAGATTCATTCCTTATGATTTTTCCCCATGTTTAGATATCGGCCTATTTTTTGATTGACTCTTTTTGACAGTTAAATTCAGACTTTCTGTTAAGATATGGACTCAAGCTCTTATATAAATCATAAATCTTTTACCTGTAGGTACAAACTGAATGATGAAAGAGATGATTTGTTTCACTAAGAGGTTTAGACTAAATCCAGATGTGAGTAGCATCATCACTACCATTTGACATCAGACTCCTCACCCAACAGAGGCAGTTAGAGGACGTGGAGAAGTTGGAGTGATACGCGTTTGATAACTTAGGGAAGCTCAGGCTAGTGTTCCCCTCCCAAGCTGTGAAGCAATGACTTAAAACAAAACGTCTGGCCTCTAACTTCGCATAAAATGTCATTTATAGCACCGTTATTTGATTTTGACCACTTGGGGGTGTGGTTTCGGGATAGGAATCCGGGGCTTCTGTCACTTTGGTCAAAACAATGAGCTAAAAGAGGCTAAAGGAGGAAAGTGGAGGGTTGCAATTTGTATTCACTGTTAAAATAAGATATCGTTAATTTTAGACGTATGTAAAACAAACGCAGATTGAAATCAACAGGCCCGGCATCAGCTCTGCATTTTTGACTTTCACCACTTTGAGTTGCAGGCGAATGAATCAACTCACTGAGGCGATGGCAGCTGAGGTGAAAAGGTCGCCCCTGTGCAAATGACTCCCCTAAACCGTGTAACCGAACAGGCACCACCATTGTTTTTGTGTCAGACCCTTAATGGAAACCACCTCAGCCCGAGCAGACTCGCTGCCAGCCGAGCGTGAAGGCAGAGGTGACTCAGACAGCAGAGCATGCAGGAGGGCAGCAGTATCGTGTGACATTAACATTACACAAGTTTGTTCTCCCTCCGCTCAACAAGGTTTAGAAGAACCAATGGTTGTTTACTTTGCTGGAGATGAAACACGGTTGTGAAGGAGGAGGAGGTCACAGTGCTGCAGCAGACACACACACACACACACACACACACACACACACACACACACACACACACACACACAAAAGACATCTATCCAAGAAGCATATTTATGTCCTACCACACATGTTCACTATTACCCTCATTAAAAGACATGAGTCAAGTCTTGTCATGACTAAAACATCTGAATTCACACAGAGCCAGTAGATTACATAAGACTTAACTCCGGGTTCAGCTCCTTACTGTTCTTTAATCTCTGTGTTTACATGAATATACAATTACTGCCACCAACTGATGTTGATAATCTTTTCTTTATTTCCTGAACCATCACTAATGTGACTTAAAGGGACTCTCACCTTTGTTGCATTTGAGAATTACAGCACATTCAAACCATCCCGCCTTCCTCCAATGCCCCACCCCCTCGTTCCCATCCGCGGTGTTTTATTTAAGAAACTTTATTTACACAAGCAGACTTACAACCATCCCGGTGTTTTTATTTTTTTGAAGAAACTTTATTTACAAGCAGACTTACAACCTACTGCCTCCGCGCACGCACGTGAGTTTTTGTTTACCAAAGCAATGGATTCGGATTCAGAAGCACCGGTAAGTTATATACATTTACATTCACACATATATATATATATATATAAGGACGCGCCTTGATGACTCGGGCCCGAATGCGCCACAAGAAGCAGACGGAAAACCTGCATGTCCATGCAGCAAACAGACAGGTCTGTCGGCCAATAAGGTCCTTCAGTCCGAAGAATTTTATTGGTTGAAGTTTTCACTAAATATTATGAGAGTGAAATAATTGTTTGTTTTTACTCCTGGTGGGTCTGTCTTGCATTTTAGAGTGTCATTACCTTATTAATACCAATTTAACCTTATCCAAAAAAAGTGTAAAAATGCAACAAAGGTGAGAGTCCCTTTAAAGCTCATTTGTAAGACGACGTCAAACTCGGCAGCAGTTTTGACGCCGATCAGGTAAATAGACGCACAACATATAATTATAAAAACTTCATCACAATCATACGAATTACAATGTCTGACTTAAACCTGACAGCTGGTGTAATGGCGGCCAACAGCTGAAGGAATCCCACTTGTTGGCTGTTAAAAGCAAGAATGTGAATGTGCTTCTGTCCACACGTGTGTACGAACACAGAGGAATCTGAACTGTGTCTGTATCTGTGAGCAGCGTGAACCTCTGAGCCCGGACCTTACAGCGTTCATTCTTCCTAAAGCTCCTCAGCCGGATCAAAGTGTGCGTTGTGTGCTTGGGTTTTAACAGGGGGGGGGGGGGGGGTTACTTTCTGGCTGATTGTTATCACTCCCTCAAAGTGCTAAGCCATGAGTGAGGCCTCCGTGAACGCTGCTGCTCAGAGGAGTGTCTGTGTGTTAGGGTTAGGGTTAGTTTGTGTGTGTGTGTGTGTGTGTGTGTGTGTGTGTGTGTGTGTGTGTGTGTGTGTGTGTGTGTGTGTGTGTGTGTGTGTGTGTGTGTGTGTGTGTGTGTGTGTCCTCCCAGCCATGTGTGCCGGGGATGAGCATGGAGTTTAAATTGGAAGCGCATGTTGCATGAGCTCACACTTGTCATTTCTGATGAAGCCCCCCCCCCACGTAAAAGCAAATAGTTTCCTTACTGCAGATAAACTCCTGCAAAGCTTCCTGCGCCAACAAGTCACAGCACACACTGCCCCCTGCTGGTGACTTTCCACCACACGCGTCGAATGATAAGAAGAAGACCAACGCATTTCAATTAGAGGTGAACTGTGGACATGCAATTAAGAGTTAGACTGTAAACACGACAATGCTCTCAAATACAACAACTGTAAGAGGGAGTTCAGTATGATTCTGTGACGACACTTCTAACACGCGACAGACAAATTCGTGTCTGTCATTTATTGGACTGGTCATGTTTATCATATTTAAAGAAATGGTGTGAGTGAAGGTAACTTGACGTCTTTGTGTGTTTGGATTTGAATCTGTGTTCATGGTTGAGACTGAAATTAGATTTTTAGCTTAAACCAGAATTAGAGTTTAGATTCAGACAAAAGTTGTCGAGGTCTTCACAAGTATAGAAATACACTATTGTTTGTGTGTTCAGTGTGTGTGTTTGTGATACACACACTGAGCACGGAGCTGCATTTCTTCACGGCACCAACTGTAACCCATGGCGATGGTGAGCCAGCCCAGCAGTCGGGCATTATGCAAATGTGAATCACGCTCGACTGGCCGCAAGACTCTGTGTGTGTGTGTGTGTGTCTGTGTGTGTGTGTGTGTGTGTGTGTGTGTGTGTGTGTGTGTGTGTGTGTGTGTGTGTGTGTGTGTGTGTGTGTGTGACCATCGCCCGGCTTCACATTTCACCCGAGCTTTACTGGTGCCAGTGGCCTTTTGTCTGCTTTAATTGAATTAACTTCTCAGAATCGGACCTTGTTGCAGGAGAGCGACGGCACATTACACAGCCGTCACCTCGGCATGGGAGCGTTTTAATAGTGTTTACATTGGAATCATTCAGGGCTTTGGGAGAAGAGAGGCTTCTCTTTTTAACTTTTACAACCCAGTAACATCTACTCCTAAAAGAGATTTGTTACACGAGTGAAGCACTCATTCACCGTCGCGTTTCGACTCCCCCCCGGGGATGATACTTTACTTTACTTGCGTCACATCTCAATCCTGGCTGTCACTTGAAACTGCCGTCGGCTCTCATCACCACAAACTGTCTTTGTCTGTCTTCTACGTGTGGGACTCCTCTTTTTCAATGGGAGATATTTATTTTATTTAAAGGAGACATATTATGAAAATTCCGCTTTTGTAGTGCTTCTACACTTTCATTTTGGTATCTAGCATGTCTACCGTCCCAAAAACTCTGAAAAAAAACAACTCCCGTGATTTGTTGTGGTTCAGAAACGATACGCCAGATGGCATCGAATGGGATTACGACCCGAAAATACGTCATAGTCTCGCTACACGGCTCGGCTCCACTCAAAACAGGTCAATCTGAGGAGGGCTGCTTTGGACAGAGTAAAAAGAGTGCTGTTTTAAATGATTCTTGTGGTATTTTGACCAAAATATGTTTCAGACATTTTATTAAGACCCCAATGAACCATATCAACTGCGGTAAAATGGGCATAATATGTCTCCTTTAAATAAATATCCAGTGAATCCAGCAAGATATCTTCTCCTGTATTCTCACATCGACTTTATACTTGGAGGTCCAGGCTGAGAAAACTCAACAGAAAGTCCGGAGGCTCTCGTATATTTTCGTTCACACATAAACTTCCTCCAGTGCATGTCTGAGAGCAGCCACAAAGTAAAAGGATCAATCAGCTTCTTACTAATTATGTGTTCTTCCTAATAAAGTAAAACAGTTTTGGTTATTTGGCTACAGGGTGGATCTATCCCTGTTTTTGTCAATTGGGTCATACTTATAGCCGCCTGTCTAAACTTAACAAATCAAAGTGGATTTAGAACCTGCACTCCAAACCTGAAATCCTCTCGGTATTACCCGGAACCCTACGTGTTAACACAAATGTTCACATCAGTTGAACTGGACATTATATAGACTTAACCCTGCTTGCTGCCCAGTCAGTCTGTGTAATGTCTCATAGAGTCAATGTGTGAATAGAGGAGGTCATTGTCTGGACAACTCACAGCATGTTGATGATGCCTCTATCCTCTCTGCCTGCAGTGGCACTGAACCTCTCACCCAAACATGATGGAACATTTCCAGTGGCGTGAGAACACGTCTCACACAGGCATTCACCTGTTGTGGGTGTTTGTCCAGACATTTATTTCACAGAGCCCAGATGTGTTCAAGTTCAAGTTTTGCCCCAAAATAACCAAACCACAGAACTATCTGTGATGGACGCACAAGTGATTAACGTGACTCGTGTCTGTTATTGTTATTGACTCTTTGACCGACAGTGGAGTTGATTAAACGACTCCTGAAACAGCCGCTGAGGAAACCTCCTTTATAAACATTGGAAAAATATCCTGGTGAAAATGGTATTCCGTACATGGTGATGCTAGCTAACCTAAAGATGTTATTACCAGAAGGTATAGTACAGTAGACATAACATTATAATTTATGAAGCATTAATTAATAGATATATATGTTTGTGCAATTTTCTGAGTAAATAACAGTTTAGGGAAGATAACAAATAATCGCAATGTCCCCATCTGCTGGTTGATAGACACAGTATCAACATAATCATAGTAAGTGGTCCTAACCTTGACTTTGAAGTCTTTGCTGTTGTTTTGTCTACAAACCACCATTTCAAAAAAGGAATGTGTTCCCCTGTTTAGTGGCGTCTTCCTTTTTCTTTCATGTCTACTTGTCTCGAGTCAAAATGGCAGAGACGCTTCAGAGGACCAGCAAAGAGTGTCACATGATTTTACAAAATGTTTGACCCATCTTTGGTACAAACTTATTTTTCAAAAACGCCTTTGAGTCATTAATGTCGTTTACGGCCATATCAGATAAGGTTGACTGTAACATTAACGGATGAGGTGTCTGACACAGTGCAAAACAACCTGAAACAACCCTACTACACTATTTACAATTGAAATCGCTAAATGTGTGGGATATAGTGGCATCTAGTGGTGAGGTCACAGATTGCAACCAGTTGAATACATGATGTCTTTTTTTCAACTTTCAGCAGATGTCCCATAGTTTGACAACAAGGTAGGAAGTGGGAATTTCATACAAAATCATGCCAGACAATTTACATTCTAAACTTTTCACAGCTGAAACTCTTTCTGGTAAAGAAGCCTCGGGCCTCCTCGGTTTGGCAACTCACACTATTTACCCTGAAAGACTAACATGGAAGCATGGTATCCTGTGAATACTAATGTCACAGTGCAAACTTCAGAATGCAGATGGCAGGTTTTAAGATCTCAGCCTCACCCGAAGCTTCGTGGTCAATTTAAGACAATTGGAGTAAAACGGACAAAGCAAATCACAGGAATGCGACACAGAAGTGAAAGTGCCCGGAGAGGAATGATATCGAGAAGAGGGATAAGTAACAGTTTTGCTCTGTGGGGAAACTGATAACGCAGCCGCTCGAGCAGCTTGCTCAGCTTCATCTCGTAAGAGCACTTTAAATCCATTAACGTTATCTCTGACTACAACACCCGACCTATCAGGAGAGATCAAATACACAAGGCAAACATTTTCTGCAGGTTTTCTTCCCCGTGAAACCACATGTCACGTATCGTTGCTCCAGAGAGTAAATAGTATTTTCCATTTCAAATATCCTTATATTTAGATAAGGAGCTGGACAGTTTAATGAATGAAAACCACTCAAGGACAAATCATAATAGTAACTTTTTATTTTCCATTTAATTAGCTTAGATTTACAATCCCAATCCACCAGCGAGCCCCCGGCCAAACAGTGGCCTCCAGTCTGAGGCGGCACACAATCATAAGCAGACAACACAGTACAATGCAACACAATCAAGTGGAGGTATTCGGGCTATGTTCAGAGTCGTGCCGAGGCAGATAGGCACGCAGGAGGCAGAGAAGGAGCAGATTATGTTCTCAGAACTTCTGGGACTACTGTAATTTAAAATGAAGTGGGCTTAAAGGGTAAAACCCCTCAATTGAGGTAATCCAATATGTTGTTCTTGCTGTCTGGGAAAGTCCAGGTGGAACCAAAGAAACCATATCTGTATTAACACCAAAGGAATTCATGCTCTATTCTCTGATGCTGGTGTTACACAAGCCTGATTGCAGCTCGGCTTTGATGACAATATATACATCATACAAAAAATAAATTCTTTATAAAAATCGAAGGGATGACGATTGATTCTTTATGTGTTTTAATACCTTTGGGTGATAAACCATTATCAGATGAAAAGAAACTTCATATTTGTATAAACCTTTCAAGCCTTTCAGCGACATTCTTATTTTAAACTAGACTGAAATAAAGATTCTGTCACATCACGTTATATGACGAATACATTGCACTAAGACCCAGGCCCTTCTCGCAAATATCCACAAATGCAATAACCCTAGAAAAAAGGACAAAACAGCTACGGCTGCCACTCATGGCCACTGAATCACAACTGGTCCATGACTGTTATTGGCTAGTAAATCTTTTACCTCAAAACCACATGGTATGAATTGGGAGTGGAGGAAATAAAATGTTTACGAGCAGAGATATTGAATACACACAGATTCAGATAACAACATAAAATCCTGTAAACCTCATATTGACTCCTGCAATAGACATATGTAAGCAGATAAAAAGTAAAAACAGAAAGAACTAAATCTGTAAAGACAAATTCCTATCATCTCATGTTATAAATATATATATATATAATGTTAAGTCCAACCCTACATGTGAGATAAAAAAGGATAGGTGTATTTTTAGCTAAGGTGTGAACCGAGCCTGTCTCAGTGGTATGAGCGAACGGAACGCCGGGGGTGCGTGTGTGTGATTCCAGGCGCGTGCAGCACATGTGCAGCATCAGGTCAAAGTGTGACTTAATTAAAGATTACTCTGCTTGGTGCCTGGAGTGGAACCCGCTCGCTCTCATTAACAGGGATCAGGTCGGGAACGTGGAACGTGTGCCGTTGTTTTGTTTTAACGGAGGGATATCGAGTTTCTGTTACTACCAATAATAACAGCATGTGTAACATGTGCTGAGTTCCACAACTGGTGTTCCCCCTGTGCATTGTTTAGGACCCTGGAGACACACACACACAGTCACCATACACGTAAAAAGACAAGTTACTGCATGTTAATATAACAACATTAATAAAAAATATACTTTCATATTCTCTCCATTGTTTGTCACTGCCCAAAGTTTCACCTTACAGGACCTAGAGATTCTCTTATGGTCTAACAACACAGGGATTACACTGTTTATTAGACACTTACTGGTCACATTTCATAATGTCCATTACGTTTTCCCACTCAATCCAATGAGAAACCACATTCCTGTGCAAATACCTATGAAATTCCTCCACAGTGGAATGTCTAAGAGTGCAAACCTATCCTTCTGGAAACCAGTCAGGGTGAACTAGCAACAATGATCTGCCTCAGCTTGTTACAAGCACTGGTGCAAACCAGAGAGAGAGGAAAAAAAATCTTTCTTCCTCTGTGTATTCAGAGCAAATGCAGCATGTCAAAGGGGGGGATTTATTAAGTCCCCAAAGAAAAACATTCTCCCGATGATGAAAACATGATTGGGCGACCTGGGTAGCCCAGCCTAACTTCTGATCCACTGTCACAGCAATTACCCTTGGAGCCCTGTGGCATCCGACCTTGGTGGAAAAGAGCCCGGGGGAAAGAGAAGAGGCACAAATATCAACAAAAGGCAGATTTTGAGGCGAAGGGGATGCGACCTGGGAGAGCCGAGCTCCCTGTCCATCACTCGGAAGTGTTGTGAAAGGCTACAAAGACCCCCAGAGTGAGACTTTGTGGGAGTTTGGACGTTGCCAAGAGCGAATGCAACATCGCCCTGCCAAGTATTAGGGAGAGGACAAGAAAATCCTCCCACATATGCACACACACTTGCGGAGAAATATCAACAAAACCGGCAGCATAAAGGCCACATTCACTGCTACACAAAGCCAGAAAGGCGTGATGGTACAGGGCTAAACGGAGTGTATTATGTTGCGCTGAGGCCACAAGGTCTGAGGCCTGAGGTGGAAGTTAGGCCTCTGATTTACATTCCAAGAAAAGGGCCACACAACCGTGACTCGGGAGAGAAAATACAGTTGCCTGTGCCTTAATCTATCATTCGGACTGACACGCTATCCTCTGGGCATTGCCAAGTGAATTAAAGACACTTAAAGAAGTTGAATGAACGCCTTTTCTCCTCCGCTATCTGCTTTGTGGCCGTCGCTACGCATCACTGCCTCCGTTATGTCTTGAAAAGCTGTTTGGAAAGGAAATATCCGCTCATCAGACTCACACATGCTTTGTCCACCAGGCTTTGAAAGGAAAGGGCGGCCCCTCCCAACGTAGATTAAAAGGTTCAAATTATTACACAACTCCAAAATCATTGCTGGCACAAGAGGAGGAAATCTCTTCTCAAACTCAGACACTTAATACACACATGGTACATTCCTGGGGAGGATTTTGAATATTTGTACGTAAGGAAGTGATGCAAAGAACATGTCACTTTGCTTTTATACAAATCTCTCTTTTAATTTTAACAGTTAGGATTATTGCTTTAAGTTTGTAAATGAAATGGTCAGAACTATTTCATTTACTCAAAAAGAGAGAAAAGGGAGATGATGACTTCACTTACAAAAAGACTTACTGGTACACAACACTGAATTTTCTTTTCATATTCTCTGCTCAGCTTCGACTTAGTTCAAGTGTGTACCAGTGCTACTTTATGCAATTTTTTTCCCTTTACATCACTTGTTCTGCCATCATTTTAATTAAAGACCGCAAACCTATTTCTGCAGCTGTACAGAGATAAACTCACCATCAGTATAACCCACATTTTGAGAGCCCACATCGGAAGAGATCAGATAAAATAACAAAAGTCTTGTACCATGCAATTAAATGGAAACACAAAGTTACAAAGGAGGATTTCTATATATGTGTCTGGAGACAAAGAATGTGAAAATAAAATAAATAGAAGTTGCGCAGGGACTAATGCTGAGTATCAGGAAGGCATTGAAAGGTTTTGCTCAAGCAGAAGGATATCTGCTGCTGGGAACAATATATGGGAGACATTTACCACTTTAAGATGAACCTTCTGAAACATGGTGGCCACTCTGTCACGTGAGGAGTTTATAAGAAGCTTCCTACTCTGGAATAATGTGCTCAAGTGTCCGTCGGAGGTTAAATTCCTGAGTGCAGCGGCATTAAAAGCTGAGATGACAGAGGTTAACTCTGCTGAGGAGCCACAGCCCTTCTCCTGGGTCAAGCACACACACCGGGCAGCACAGAGAGGGTCTTGTTCTGCGGCCCACCCCGAGCAGGTCAGTGCCAGCAGGTATAGGACTGAAACCATCGCCCCCCCACCCCCTCCCCTCCACCCAGAGACACGGCACAGAGGACGCACTGTTTCCTCGCAGCTACAACATCCCCTGGAATGTAATAAGGGGCGGCAGGTAACTCTCAAGTTCACCACATACCTTTATCAAAAATCCCTCAAAATCCAAGGAAAGCACCCCCCCGCCCGCCCGCCCGCCCGCCCGCCGTCTGACACTTTGGTGGGAATTTCAGAAGCGGGGGGGTGGGGGGGGGTTGTAGAGAGCCGGACTTGACAGGGATCAAACTGAAATGAGTATTTTCTGGCCCAGTCAGCTTGTTTCACTGATCTCCAGATTTGGGTCGGCTCTTTTCTTGAAACCTGTGAAAGGTTAGAGTTCGCATCGTGTGCAGCATGAACGCGCCCGACAAAAAAAAAAGTGTTAGTTATTAGAAAAAGTACTTTATATTTTAGATTGTCGTTATCATGAAACAATAACTCTGCCGTTAAACACTAACCGTACATGGCTGCCCACTGCTCTGTGTGTCCTGCACCAGATGGGTTAAAAGCAGAAGACAAATTTCCCTCAATTGCATGAGTGTGTCTGTGCATGTGTGGGATAAATAAATAAAAATGTATCTTAAATAAAAATATATGTATCTTAACTGAGTCAAACTCGCACAGAAAGGGAAGATCCACATCCAAATATATCCTTTTTTTTAATAATAAATATCGTGATTAGTTTGGTGTTGTTTTTTTCCAATCTTTATTCCAGTCTCGATTTGTCTTGGTTCCATTATGGCTGACCAGGTTCCTGCTGCTGGTCAGAATTACCACGTTCTATGTTGCAGACACAACGCAATAAACAACCCGACCAAAGTATGAAACATCATATCTCACAGTCCTTCTATAAAAAAGTCCATGGACTTCACACTTGTGTACATATGATCCAATCCACTCTTAATTTATCTCAGGGTGTGTTCGGAGTGATTCTAAAATAACACACAGGGTCGATGGGGAGACTCAAGAGGCAGATCTCCTCCCAACTCACTCACTGAGGTTAAGCACATTTATTTTTTCCATTTCATGAATCTACAAGAACAAAGAAACGACAGGAAGACAAACAAACAAAAAAATAATTCAGGTCGATTTTCAGATCTGAGCCTGTGGAGGATTGTCATTGTCTTGAAAATGTGTTTATGTTGTGTTCAGGTCTCAGCTGTCTATCAGCCCACGTACAGCTATTACACAACAACCACTCAACGCAAAGCCCCCCCCCCCATCTGGTTCAAAGTCTAGCCTGTGTACTTTGGTTTTACATGAGGGTTTTCCCTTCTGCTCGATTGTTATCACTCTTCAAAGTTGTGCGGCCGTGGGCCTCCCTGAGCGCCGCTGACAGGAGCCGACAACCCGTCCTCTTCATCTGGGACCAAAACCACAACCATCACACACACACACACACACACACACACACACATACACACAAAGAGCAAGTAACACAGGAAGCTATTTCTCTGCAGCTGAGGACACCTCCGACACGAACGTCACGCATGAGAAGAAACTTCTTTACACTTTAACAAAGCTTCTACGCACAAATATTGTTTCCACTCACATCGTCTAAAAACCTCAATCCTACAGAACAGACATGAAGGGCTCCACTTTGCAAGCTCCTGCTCAAGTGAAGCCGGACTGATGACACTATAGCACCACGTCAATATTTCAACCATAGCTCCACTGTCATGTGCCCAAGTAACACAGGAAGTCTAGTGCTTAATATGAAGTGTGTCTGTGCTGTGGCAGGAGCATGCTGTGTGTGTGTGTATAGTCTGTTCATCCCCAGTGCCACACATGGCCTCATCTAAACCAGGGCTTACACCCCCGGGGGTTGTTCAGCAGTTGCCAACCTCCAACTTAAAGGGACTCTTACCTTTGTTGCATTTGAGAATTACAGCACATTCAAATCATCCCGCCTTCCTCCAATGCCCCACCCCCTCGTTCCCATCCGCTGTGTTTTTTTGAAGAAACTTTATTTACAAGCAGACTTACAATCTACTGCCTCCGCGCACGCACGTGAGTTTTTGTTTACCAAAGCAATGGATTCGGATTCAGAAGCACGGGTAAGTTATATACATTTACATTCACATGCCTTGATGACGCGGGCCCGAATGCGCCACAAGAAGCAGACGGAAAACCTGCATGTCCATGCAGCAAACAGACAGGTCTGTCGGCCAATAAGGTCCTTCGGTCCGAAGAATTTTATTGGTTGAAGTTTTCACTAAATATTATGAGAGTGAAATAATTGTTTGTTTTTACTCCTGGTGGGTCTGTCTTGCATTTTAGAGTGTCATTACCTTATTAATACCAATTAAACCTTATCCAAAAAAAGTGTAAAAATGCAACAAAGGTAAGAGTCCCTTTAAGGTCATAAAAAAAAAGCCTTAATGGCTACAAGTGCGTGAAGTTCGCAACAAATTACACTTAATGGCAACTTGAAATGAATACAAAAAAAGGAAACGGAAAAGTAGTTAAAATATCTTGTTTCTGCCAAACATAAAACACAAACTTGGTCAAACCTCCTGAAAAGGGATCAATATCTGAACTGTTGTGAGATTAACAGTGTTGAATAACTGGATCTCATTGGCTGCAGCAGGAAGCGACACAAACAAAGTTGGGAGAAACCACAACACAAAGGTTCGTCAGACAGGAACAACACAGAGCTGTGGGTTCCAGTGACTCAGGAAAAGACTTTGAAGTCACTGCAGATCCTCATCAATGCAAACATTCTCATTCATGTGAATCCAGCTTCTCACATCCCAGCAGAGAGCAGAGCTGCAGAACCACATCGTGTTAAACAGGTTCTGCAGGGAACACACATCAGCACCAACAGCACCAGGCAGAGGAGATGATTCGAGTATTTATAAAGTATATAGTAAACTTGCTGGTATATATAAAGATGTACTGTCCATGCATGAGCGCTGTTTATTCCTTCACTCGGCTGAATGCTTGAAATGCTAAAGCTAATTCCTGCAGGATGAATTCCTTCTGAATTCATGTGGTACGTTGAAAGTGAAAGTCAAACAGAAAAACATTCACTGTAAATCCTGAAGGATGGTAATTCCAGCAGAATGGTGCCTGCAGGAATGACATTGAGGGTTTTTTCTGCAGGATGCTGGTAGGACGTCTGACACCCGCTGTGATGAGAATATATATGTTTCCACTTTTTTAAAGAGCTGGACTGCAGAAGTCGAGTCATAAATTACCAACAAAGAGAAGAGATAAATGACAGATTCACAGAAAGCTTTGGTTTGAGGTAACATTTAACCATTTCTGTACTGACCTTCACCTTAAGACTTAAGAGAGATGATTTCCATGACATCATCGCTGCTACAAATCCTTGCTTCTCATCCCTGTGCTTCTGACACAGATCAAGCGGGACTGAACTTGGACTTTTCGGATTTGCCCCCTGGCAGAGTCATGAAGGTGAAGGGTTCACCTCATTCAGGCCTGATGCCAGAGGAGATTTTTGACCCACAATACACCTGAGTGGAGCTGGAGCACCAACTTTGTGTATGTTGGAGTGACTGGAACATTATTATCACTTCTCCCTGCTCTTGATGGTGTAGCTGTGGTTTCCCAGGAGACCAGACTCAATGCACTTTGATTCCGTTTGTCAAGTGGAAGCTTATCTGGATCCTAAAGGAACTCCCAACATAGAAATCTAGAATCTCTCAGTAAAACTTCTTACCTTCCTCCCGCTGTCCTTCTTCTTCTTCTCCTCCTCATGCTGCTGGACTACAGGCATTGGCAGGAAGTCCTCTTCACAGCAGATGAAGCTCACCGTGCATCCCATCCGAGCGACGCCAGGGCGCACCGGTCCTCACCCATCCAGGTCCAAGTCCAAGTCCAGGTCCAGGTCCAGGGTTAGGGTTAGGACCATAGGGTTAGGACCGCATTTTACGCACCGGGAATGTGCGCAAACTGTGTGTTTTTAATGCAGATTCCAGGAGTTGTGTTCACGCACTGACCGACAGAGCCGCACTGAGATGAAGGGACTCACACACACACACACACACACACACACGCACACAAACACACACCTTCACATGTGTGTGCTGTGATTGGTTGTTCAGCCTGTCAGCCACTCCTAGCTGATACTGATGGTTTTTATAGTGTTCATGGCGTGCAAGCACACGCACAGTGTTTATACTGGAAAATGTACACACACACACACACACACACACACACACACACACACACACACACACACACACACACACGCACACACACACGCACACACACGCGCACACACACACACACACACGATTTCCTGGAGACTTAGTTTAATCTAGACTATATTCATTACCACCCCAAACGTAACCTAACCCTAACTTTAACCTAAATCTAACTTTCTTTTAACTTTATCCACAACCTCAGTGTTACATTGAGGTTGGAGTTCTAAAGACACACACACACAAACTGCACAAAAGAGCCACAAAATGTATACTATTCCCTTCTCTCTCTCTCTCTTACTGTGTGTGTGCGTGTGTGTGTGTGTGTGTGTGTGTGTGTGTGTGTGTGTGTGTGTGTGTGCGTGTGTGTGTGTGCGTGTGTGTATCATTCAGGACCTCCAGACCAAACTGCTGCTAGTGGAGTATGTCTCCCCCTGCTGGGTGATTGATGAAGTGGAAAAAAATGTTATTTGTTGAGTTGAATATTTTATTGAAGTCTCTTAATCAGTTGCATACCAACACCTTTATATAACCAAAGCTTTACTCGCAACATGAATTATGCCAGCAGCTCATTCAGAATGGAACAGAGATCATTAACCTTGGATCATTAACATCACAAAAATTCATTTTATCATGTAACCACAGCATCACTCATTTATTATCTAATAACAAAAACCAATGCATCTTGCTGGTGTATGATATCTATGTCTGTATATGATAATGTTAGCATTTCAGTAGCATAAATTGGTCTTCACAAAATTGAATGGAAGATAGATATATAAAGCTTAAAAACCTACAAAATACACTTAAAGACACAAATACAAACTCTCAGATGCAACATTTGCTTTAAAATCAAACACAAATCAAGCTGTGTTTTCACGTGGTCTCTCCACAAAGTGCAGGTTCACTTGCTGCTCTGGAACCAGGACGGTGCGGCTGACGCACTTCAACTCTCCCATCGTTGGGTCGGGTTTGATTTCAAACAGCCTGATTAGCTGGGAGGCACAAAAAGAAATATGGAGTTAGTGCAGTCACTTTATTAAAGAGCTGACTGAATGATAAGATGCTTTTTTATTAGCGCCGCTATACAGGGGAATTTGCCATGAAGCCTTGTCAACATAGTTGCCTATAATTCTTGGATTGATTCCACAGAAACTAGTTCAACTTTAAACTTGCACTTATCAGTATTTCTGTAATTCCTTATTTAATTAGAATGAAAATCACTTTTCACCAGTTCTGCTGAGCATTTTGCATGTATCAGCTCATTCCTTCGTTTTAATGCCCACAAACTTATGGAGGACCATACATGACTAAAGTATAAATAAATAAATGTATAAATAAATACAGAAATAAATAAATAAATAAATGTGGAAATATATTTAAGACCTTTATTTAGACATTTCTGTTGTTATTAACATATTTATTTATTTATTTCTGTATTAATTTATGTATTTCCTTTTTTATATATTTATTTATTTATTTCTGTATTATTTATACATTTATTTATTTATACTTAGGTCATGTATGGTCCTCCATACAAACTAAGTTGAACAAAGTAAGAAATCAGCTGGTGAACTCATGTTGGAGCAAAGAAAAATCTGAAAAGTCTGAAAAGGAGTTTTCTCAAGTTGAATCTGTCATTTACCTGAAACACGACCATGTACATCTCGAGCTCAGCGATCCGCCGCCCGACGCAGCCTCTCACCCCGAAGCCGAAGGGGATGGAGCCGAAGGGGTGTGGCATCTGGCGGCCATCGCGGAGCCATCTCTCCGGCCTGAACGTGAACGGCTCCGGGAACGCGTCTTCATCGTGACTGATGGCGTAGTGACAGAGCGTGAAAGTAGTCTGCAGGAGCAACAGTTGAGATATTAGACACGTCATAAACTACTATTCTAAAAAGACGACTTTTCTCTTTAAGTTATAATAAAAGTATTTTCAAAACCAGTACAAAAAGTGTAATAATGGTTAAAAAAAACTACCCACATTCTTGGAGAATCGATATCCACCAATCGCAACGCTCTTTGCTGAAACGATCCTCCCATTGATAGGAACCACCGGGTACATCCTGCAAACAGGAAAGAATCGTGTTTTTGTTTCAGAGAACTAAGACGATTTCATCCCGATCCCCTTCCAATACCACTACATATTCTTACATATTTATATATTTTTGTTGTTTTATACATATATATATATATATATATATATATATATATATATATATATATATATATTATTGTACTTTCCACTCCAGCAGCACAAGAACACTTCCCTACTGGACACTGACACAATCACATCATTGGATTCCATTCCTGTATCTGTAAATATGTTCTCCGTATGTGATTTATGTATGTATGTCAGTGAGGTGTTAAAGTGTATAAGCTACTGGATGATCTAAATTTCCCACGGGATTAATAAAGTATCCATCTATCTATCTATCTATATACATGTTTTGACATTACTGTGGCAGCAGAGCCCCATCACAACACCTTCTCCTCTCTAACCACCTCTACCTCAGGGCCTCCTTGATGACAGCCCTTAAGTATGGCATCCGAGTGACCTCAGCCGCGGAGGGGGTCCGGTCCGCTGGGACGAATGTTGACACTTCTTCATAAAGTCTGTCCTGGATTTGGGGGTCCCGGGACAGCAGGTGCAAAGTCCAGGTGAGGGTATTGGACGTCTTGGACAAACAAAGAGAAGCCAATAAGAAGAACACAGGCAGAGAGAGATGATATCTGTTCATGAGATGTATTCAGAGTGGGTCATAAAAGCTAAAGTGGTGTGTTTTTTGTGGGGTAGATTTCGTTTTCACCTATTTATTCTACTACAATTCTGCAGTCAAAGTAGAAATATCCTCTGAGAAGTATAACAGAGTATTAGGGCCGTATTCACTCTTATAGTAATAGAGTATTAATAGAGTATAATAGAGTCATTTTCCATCAATCCTCTGTGGTTCTAGACACTTTCTTACCCAATCTTTACGATACTTATGATAATTTTATGCTGAGCAGCCAAAATATTAAGTATTTCATCTTGTTAACATAAGAAGACACTTGGCATTCCTTATTCAAACACAGGGAACAGGCTGATCTTCCAATATTGCCCCTGTAAAATGACACATAGCCTCAAATTACCAATTTATTCTCTCTAATTTCTATTTTCTTCAACCTAACACTGGAAGTGTCACAGTTACCGTGTCCACTCCGGCTAGGAGCAGCTCGGTGATGCTGCCGTACACGTCCTTCAGGCTCATCTCAGTGTTGGCGAGGAGGTGCGTTAGATACTCTCCCTCCACTTCCTGTCTGTTGTCCACACGCCACTGAATGTCCTCCATCTTCTTATCAATCAGCACTTTAGCTGGGATAAGGGTTTCATTTTATCATCCACCATACAGACTAAATGAACCCCTCATACATTTTCTTCTGTGATTTAAAGGCAGAATAACAGGTGAATCATTTATACATTTTGGGAAATATGCCGGTTGCTTTCTTGCAAAGAGTTAGATGAGAGGATTGATGCCACTGTCATCTTTGTACTATGATGCTACAGCTAGAAATCCTTTAGCTGTCCTTCACACTGGTTGAACCTGTACAATGAATGGGTTTGAAAATGTTTTATAATAATGGGCAGAAGAAGACTCTTGGTTGAATTTAGAGATGTAGAAAAACAGAACTATGATGAATCTCAAACAAAGAGAAATTAGATAGGATACTAGCAAATTGCCATTTGTAGTTTAGTATGTTAATTAGTACAGTAATAATAAAGATGATAATAACATGGATTCTTGATGCACATTTAAAGGAACCATAGGCTGCTTAACAAAGTCAGGAAATTAAATGAATATAAGTCGATACATTGATATTTTAGAGATTTTTGTGTCCTAGAATTGGTACCAACATTAGCCCCAAACATCCAGTATCAGTTGGCCAGTACTGGTTCTGTAGTTTGATATTCAGTGTTCAGCTATGACAGTGGCATCAATATTCTTCACTAGAATTTTATGAAACAAAAAATAAACAAAATAGCGTATTTAAATTAACTTTGAGTAATGACACATATACTCAATCAGGAATTCTACATTATTTACCACCTCTGCTCTGCCTTTCTTGTTCAACTCACCGAAAGTGAAGATGCCGTCCCAGCCGGCGATGTAGCGTTTCCAGTAGGGCAGCAGGTTGCGGCTCCACTTGGGCGTCACCATCACAGGCAAGCTGTTGGTGAACATCTCACTTATGGCATTGATGAAGTCTTGTGTACCTGCGGGAATTTCCTTTTCCAGACTCCCAAGCCTGGTCTCAAACAGAATGGAAGCAATACCTGAGTGGAGATGGGTAAGAGACAAGATAAGATAAGATAATCCTTTATTAGTCCCTCAAGGGGGAAATTTGCAACATTACAGCAGCAAGAGTAAAAAATAGGCTTCAGTAAGTTATAACAAGTAACAAGCAATACTTAAGTGCAAGAAAGGAAGATCAGAAAAAACCTCAAAATTCTGAATCTGAATTACCATCAATACCAGAAAAAAACAACCTCAAACTTCATTTACACATTTGCATATATGTATATAGTAAGTACACCTTTAACTAAGTTTGTGTAAGTACTTATTTTCATGATAAACCTTTTTTCTTTAAAACACATGTCTTCATTAATGTTGCATAAGTGGGATTTTTACCAACCTCTACACTGTCCAGGACTCCATAACCATCAACTTTGCTAACTTCTGATGTGGTCATTTTGATTAAGGATATTAATTTAGGTCCAGTTCCAAATTTGTAATAAGTAAGTTAATGAGACCTAATCAATAAATCTCGTTGCCTTCCTTTGGAGGAAGATTTGCCCCAAAGTTTCATTAATGTCAATAAATATTTGTATTATTAATATTTAATATGAGCGTGCCGCTTTCAGACTTTCTACAAACCCTCTAGTGAGAAGTGATAGAGCTCATTGGACACGTTGGTCACCAGATCTCCTGTGGGGCTGCTCTGCCGCAGACAGTGGATCCTCTGGATGAAGTCGGTAACCACGGCGCTGATGGCCCCCCCGTACTGGGCCGAGTCCTTCGGGTGCAGCATGCGCTTGTTCATTGTCGCTCTCAGGTTGTACCACTGCTCCTTCTCCCTGGGAACAGAAGGCAAACCAAAGCATCTCAGTGTAACCGGGTCAATTCTTAGTAAAGTGTCATAGTTTTAGCAGTGTTATTTTCCCACATTTAGATTTCATTTAGATTATTTGGCCTTGTTTAGATTTAGTGTCTTTCTGATTAATTGGTTTGATTATTGGTTTCTTTGATTTATTTTATTTTATTTTGTTCTATGGTAATGTGCAATATCAGAATCAGAAGGCATTTATTGCAAAGTAGGTTTACACCTACCTGGAATTTGCTCTGGTTATTGGTGCATACAATGAACATAAAAACACAATAAATACAACACACATAAGAAAAACAATAAAAAAGTATATATATTTACTCACTATTTACTTTTTATTTACTCCTTTTTTCTAATATTTATACAAAGTTACATTTATTTAGACATAAACATATCTATAAAAAAATATATAAAAGATAAAAGATATAAAAAGTGAAGTAAAAAGTGAAATGCAAAATGTAAAACAGTAGAACGGTGTCAAGTTGCAATATGAAATGTAATGCAGTATAATATAATATAATGTAATATGTGTTAATTGAACACATCCTTGAGGTGTGGGGGCAGAATAACAGTCCAAGTCAGGTGGGGATCCCGGGACTTGTTGATTCCCACATTTAGATTTCATTTAGATTATTTGTCCTTGTTTAGATTTAGTTTCTTTCTGATTAATTGGTTTGATGATTGCTTTCTTTGTTTTATTTTATTTTATTTTGTTCTTTGGCAACGTGCAATATGGTTGACTGGTACTGTGAAATCCGGGTTTAATGACTTGAATATTGGTGAGTTCTTGGCTGCATAAACTAGAGGCCCTCTTCTGTCATTTTGTTGTATTATATCGCTTGCAGTGTTAAGATTCTTGAAGTGTGCTGTGCTTGTTTAATGCATGATATTTTAGCTTTGTTAAATTGGGTCTGGAGCCTTTAACTTCTCAGTTTTTAATCTGTTATTTGTATCAAGTCCAGGCCAGTATACTTCAACCTTTGCACATGATCCTCTGCTGTTTGTTCCGTCTTTTTAAATCATTTGCCCGTATTGAATAAATTGTATATTTCTGAAATCTCAATTGACATTCAACTTTCACCCTAAAACCTTTGTGACCACTTCATCAGCACAAAGGTTCAAATGTGTCCCACACCAGCCCTAAAGAGATTTGGGAAGCAGTGTTTTTCATTCTTACACCGTGAAAGGCCCGTAGCCAAATCCTCTCAGGTCCCGATAGTCTCTCCACAGGGACATGTCTCCTCGACAGGGGAACTTGTCATCGTTCCTCATGACTTCCTCCAGCAGCTGTGGCGTGTTCACGGACACCGCCCTCATCCCGTCTCTGTATATGTTTCCATAGCGCCGCTTCTCATAGATCTGATGTGAACACCAGAGAGAGGAATGAACAGATTGCACAAGCAGTCGGATCGGTCGTAGGGAAGAAGAACATTCATGGTGTTGTTCCACGAGGAATGAGCAGAGCATGTGAGTGTGTGATGGTTTAGACGTGACTGGAACAGGGGAAACAATCCTCTCCTCTGTGAGAGTGAGCTGAGATTAGCTGTAGTTATCTGGAGGTTACTATGGGAACCACGGTAATTCAACAGGCCTGACCAGTTTTAGTGTGCATTGACACTGGGGAAAAGAGAATCAGAACCACAGAGTCTAAACTGAGATTTTTTGCCATGCATCAAAATATCCAGTGGACACTATTTGATGCAGATCAAAACAAGGATGCATCACTGTGATAGAAGCCTGGTGCTGCAGCTGGAATACCTGTAGCTCGTGCACACGCTTGAAGAAACCCTGGAACACTAATCTGTAGATCAGCTCCAAGGAGCTGACATGAGGCAGGTCCTTCCTGGTCCGAGGTTTGTCCTGGACGGCAGAGAGGACCCCCGGTGCAGAAGAGGAGCTTCTCAACCTGGAGCGGACCCGGACCACGGCGATGGGGCCAGGCAGCCGCCAGCCGCCACTCCTGCTCGTGAGGCATCGGGACAGACCTGAAGCCATGATGATGGAAAAATAGCAAACACAAAGAGGCCCCTGTGACATTCTACCAGGGTAACTGAGCAGGGAGGAGTCATGTTTCACTGAATGTTTAACCCCTCCAGTCCAACTCTCAAGGATCTACCAGGACCAGGAAGGCTAAAAGCTCTTTCCACTCGTTTATCTGAAGTGCAAAAACAAATTGAAAGGTCATATTTAGTTTGCTGGGTATCTAAAACACAATCCAGACAAATAATGCTCAAATGCACGGTAACGATACTTTCATTTCTGCAGTTGTGCTTTACTACGTATACATAAAAAAACTGAATGCCTTCAATTAAACTATTGAGGTTCGATGTCCTTGATGACAAAGAAGAGACTGAAGAGACTTTAAAACTTTGAGTTGCATGAAGCTAAAACAAATACACAGTGAATTTCCTATTGCAAAACATCTTGTTTTCTCGAAACCATTTCTCTCCCCAGGAAGAAAATCAAAACCACATTTTTCATCTTTGGCTTTCTCTTCATTTTACGTAATGGTGTCACATTTCATTTGAGTCTATGGTTTCTTCCTGTTCATTTCTCTGCACAGTCCTCATGTGTTAAAGGTCTCAACATTACAATGTGAAGGGCTTACAGATAATACGTGTGGTGCTTTGGGGCTTTTTGAAATGAAATTTGTAGAATTTCTATCATCTTGTAGACGACAACTTTCACTTGTGAGTTTCTGGTCTAATATTGCACTGTGATGTATTTGATAAGAATGGATTTATTATCATTTTCATCTCCATAAACATATTCAAGATGTAAATCCTCCGATTCTTTTCAGACATCTGGTTTCTATTTCTAATTTGACGAATCATGTTTAGTTCCCCCATGTTTTAAATCATCATCGTATCAGGAACTCATGAAATACCAGGAGCGTGTGTGTGTGTTCCCAGACAGCACACACAGACACACACAGTGAGATTAGAGCTCGTTCACGTGAAGCTTCTTATCACTGGAAAGAGGAGAAGCTGCAGTTGGTTTGTACCGAGCTTCAGTTTCATGTCCGCCTCCAGTCTGACCTGCTCTCACTTTTTGTTTTCATATTTCGTAAACTAAAATATATCTTTTTAAGGTTATTAGGCTAAAGCTATATGTTTGTATTTATTGGAAAGTGGGCTACTTCTTATTTTATACATTTCCCACAAATATGGGGAGGACTCAAATAGGCCTGCTTAGTTCTGTGTTGGGTAAAGAGTGGGTGGAGAGAAAAAGAGGGTAAATACGTATCTGCATTTTAATTTATTTGCATTAAAATGCTAAATAGGTGTTGGTAGAGATGGTAGCCAAAATGTCATCTGGACCTAAAACAGCTACAGAAAGTATCATTTGTGTTTTTAAGGAGAACTGTTGAAGCTACTGAAGCTCATGGGACTGTAAACGGTGAACAGAAAACAGGGTCTTGTCCCCAAATATCCACTTGACACCAAAACACACCAAATATTGGCTGATTTGTTGTCAGCTGATAGCCAACGGGTTTTGAGATTGGTATCACGTAGTCTGTGGTATCTTAGAACATTTGTTTTATTAAGAATACTAATAATATACAGTCAACTGGAAACAAATGGTTTGTTTTACATTTCTCTGTATTCAACTGTCTCCGAAGACAGCCCCCCCAGCTCCTTTCATCCTTTGATCTGGGCAACATTGTCTATAGATCCTTTAGCGTCTGCTTTGTGCATCAGAAAGTGTCCTTGCACCTGAGCAGCACTGATCTCCGAGCCGGCAGCGAGCGCCCGCTCTGCGAAGCGCTCGGCTTCAGAAGCCGGCTCCAGTGGGTAGAAGCGCCGGAACATCTGGGTGAGCTGCCAGTGGGTGCAGTGGCCGATGTACTGCTTCAGATCCACACGGCCGGGTCGGATCAGCGCCGCGTCCAACCTGCGTGAGCAGAGAACTCTCAATCAACGGCACGGACACAAAACACAAATGTCAAAGTCACATAGATAGACCTTGAAAAAAACAGTTCTATTCTCTAGCTATAATTGTGTTTGTTTTGAAAAGGTTTTAATATTTTGAACCTGGTGTACTTGATATTTGTACACTTGGGGCAGCAAAAGAAACTTAAAACCAACTTTTGAAGTCTTTATGGCAGATGCATTAGTCCTTTGCTTGTCTACACATCCAGACACACAGCCACATTCGTTCAAGAACTGCAGAGTTCAGTCATTTACTGTAAGTACCTTGTTTATATATTTACACTAATCCAAGTTTACCTGTCAATGAAGTTGGTGGTCATAAAAACTATTCTGGCCTCAGAGGAAGCCACTCCGTCCAGAGAGTTGAGCAGACCACTGAAGGTCAGTCTTCCCATTCCCTGAAAGGCCAGAGGGTCTGTGAGGCAAAGAGGAAGGTAACGTGAAACACAAAGAGCAGCCACAGCTGCACCAGGTAACTCAGTCGAGACTTGAAACTTGTGAATGAAAGGGCATGAAAGAAAAATCTGATTATTTAAAAAAAAGGAAGGGGATTCTGTATTTCTCAGTATATTAACAACAACTAACCCTAAACCAAGTGTCCTCCAGCTCTACTTACTCTCTGCTGGAATCAGGTCTCGGCTGACGAAGGCTGCGTCCACGTCCTCCAGCAGGATGATGCTCTGCTGCGGCGCCACGCTCAGCAGGTGGTTGAGCCGGTCGTCAGACAGGGTTCGGTCACTCAGGCTCATCAGACAGATGCTGTAGCCCAGCTCCCCAGCCAGAGCCGTGCTGAAGCACAAAGAGTCACAGACGGATGATGATGAGAAGACGATACCTGACTTAGTCCATCTACAGCAAATACTTCCAAGTACTAGTAGCACACTCACATAAAGCTGCTCTTGCCACATCCTGGGGGTCCATACAGCAGATATCCTCTTCTGTAGGGGATGCCTGCAGAGATTTAAGAGGATTGTGCGTTACAAAACATGCAAATTAACAAAAGTGTCAACAATTTATGTGCTTTTGCTCATTTTAACCACATTATACACATGCTGTAGCAAGTGCACAGACCAGGCCAAAACCAATACATCAGACAACAGAGGCAATCATGATACTAAAACCTAAATTAGATATTGAGATCATATTAAAATAAATTAAAGACAATTGTATTCCGCCCCCACACCTCAAGGATGTGTTAAATTAACACACAGAATATTATATTATACTGCATTACATTGCATATTGCAATTTGACACTGTTCACTGTTTTGCATTTTGCATTTCACTTCACTTTTTTATATCTTTTATCTTTTATATATTTTTATATAGATATGTTTATGTCTAAATAAATGTTACTTAGTATAAATATTAGACAAAGTGAGTAAATAAGAAGTAAATAGTGAGTAAATATATATTGTTTTTTATTGTTTTTCTTATGTGTGTTGTATTTATTGTGTTTTTATGCTTCTATGTTCATTGTATGCACCAATAACCAGAGCAAATTCCAGGTAGATGAAAACCTACTTGGCAATAAATACCTTCTGATTCTGATTCTGATATATTACACTGAATGAATATGTTTGAGCGCTGGTATAGTTCACCTCTGTCTGTGTACCACTTGGGGCTTCCAATGAAGTCCTTCACATCGTCCACGAGCTTCTCAGCCACGCCAGCCTCCAGCACCACGGAGCTCAGGGGTCTGCGTCGCCGTGGAAACCCAAAGGGTCTCCACTCAGCCCCCATGGCCGTGTACATCACCGTGCGCCCCTCCTCCTGCTTCAGGGCCAGTTCTCTTGCTACAAAACATGATTCACAGCTGCTTTGAAATGCCAATAAATGGTTAAAGGCCACAAGACTATTGCATGAGACAAGAATCTGTGAAACGTATCAGGAACATGATGTAGCTCTTTACCTTCTTGTAGGATATTAAAGAAGATTTGTCTGTCTCTGCCTAAAGCCGTGAAGGTGACGGACTCCCATGGGGTTCCAGTATTCAGATCCACCATCTGCTTCTCTCTGGTCCTCTCCACCCGGATCCACTTCCTCCCATACCTGCAGAGCACCACGGAGGACAAGATCACAAATGCTGAGAGAGCAGATTCATATACACTGCCGTTCAAAAGTTTGGAGTCACCCAGACAATTTCCTGTTTTCCATGAAAACTCACACTTTTATTTATCACATGAGTTGCAAAAGCAATAGAAAATATAGTCAAGACATTGACAAGGGTAGAAATAATTATTTTTATTTGAAATATTAATTTTGTTCTTCCATCTTTACTTTCATCAAAGAATGCTCCATTTGCAGCAATTACAGCATTGCCGACCTTTGGCATTCTAGCTGTTGATTTGTTGAGGTAATCTGTAGAAATTTCACCCCACGCTTCCTGAAGCACCTCCCACAAGGTGGAAAGTTAAGTTAATTTATGTTAATTAACTCCTAATGTATGTATAATGTTCACAGTTAAGTGATTTACATATATTTCTGTTTATACATTCATTATTGACATGTAGATGACCAGCGTGGAAAACATTAAAGTGCTGCCCAGAAAGTGATCCGTCTCCATCTTGTTGTTCCTTTACATTAAGAGTGATCCAACCCTCATGTTACAGTATCATCTCTATATTGTTTTTATGCCGTAAGCCTCAAACCTGATGCAAAGCTTTAAAAACAAGATGCCCTGTAGAACTAGATGTCATCAAGTAAGTCTTAGAATGAGCTCTCACCAGATGATGTGGTTTCCAGGGATTGGGTGAAAGTCAAGGTTCAGGTTCACAGTTAAGTGATTTACATATATTTCTGTTCATACATTCATTATGGACATGTTGATGTAGATGACCAGCGTGGAGAACATTAAAGTGCTGCTCAGAAAATGATCCGTCTCCATCTTGTTGTTGTTCCTTTATATTAAGAGTGATCCAACCCTCATATATTACAGTATCATCTCTATATGGTTTTCGTGTATTAGAATGAGCTCTCACCAGATGATGTGGTTCCCAGGGCTGGGGTGAAAGTCAAACTGCGTGTGCACCCGTCCACTCTCATGAGCCAGGTAGGAGGTCTGCACACTCAGGTGCTGCGTGTGCCTGGCGTGCTTGGTGATCCAGCTCAGCAGCCAGTGGTAGCTCTTGTCCCGGCTGGGCACCTCCAGGGTGATCATGTAGTTCCTGCGGAAGAAGATCATCCCCACCTGGGCTCCTTTCCGTGCCACTGCCAGTGCTGTGCCCACCCCGACCAGACCGAAGCCTGCCCCGAAGTAGGGGTTGTCCTTCAGGCCGTCCAGGAAGTCCGACAGGGGCATGATGGTTCCGGACTCAGACTCTACACTGTGGAGCTGGTGTGTAGTTGTGCTCACTAATGGCAGCTTCCGTCATGACAAAGTATAAACCTACCGCTCACATGTCTCCTGCTTCAGCTCATGTGTTCATGGTGGGACGCTGGTGGTCTCCAGTGTTCCCAGTGTTCCCAGTAAACCCGCCTCCTACAGCCCCATGTGTGCGCTGACTGGATTTCAGTGTTGTTCAATTCAAGCGGCGACCTCTATTGCACTTCCGGTGTAACATTTTACTCAATCCGACGGCCCGCCTGGCCTCTAACATTCGTTCCTCCCCCCGCAGTTTAATTATAACGTGTTTTAGCTCACACGCTAAATTATTAAAGCAGGTGTATTGTGTGTTTAATTTAAATTCTCTTATCAATTTAATTATAAGGACATTTATTGAGGAAGTTTGACAGAATCAGTAAAAATCATTTGGTTTCCAGATAAGATAACGTATGAGGAAATGGAATATTATAATTTTGTTTTTTAAAGAAAAATAAATGGAAGGTCAGCTACATTCTCATAGCATGTGTAACTTGCTCCTATTAAATTTATTTTTAAGAAATCCTTAAAAGATGCCAAAGATTGTCTGTATGTCAACTTTCAAAAGATTTTACTGAAGAAATTTAAAGGTAAATTTGGCTAATTTTCTTTGTAGCACTCATCACTTGCTCATATGTAATATAATTTAAAAAATAAGCACCTTAAGAGGTGAGAGATTTTTCACTTTACTCTTGTTCATGGAAACTCCCCATGTCTGTATGCCAAGTTTAAGAATTACATACAAATCATCCACCTCAGGGGGTAACATGTTATGTGAAATATAAGTAATTGTCTAAGCTTTCCTACTGAAATCTAACATGTAGTGATTTTGCAGGTATTTACAAAGGAAAGGACACAGCCCAACGTTATCAGACTCTGCTTTATGAAATCTAACTCAAGAACAACAAGAGGAGGGAACGAGTCCCTTCCATGTGAGTTCCAGCAACACTGAGCAGATACCCTGGAAAAAGTAAATGAACCAAGGGGATGCAAAACAATAAAATGGAGACATTTACCTTTAATACAAACTGAGTAAAGTGAAACACCAGAGACAGTTGAACAGTTTAAAACGATAGGAAGTGATGACACAGAGCACAGAGCAGGTAGAGAATAACATTAAAGTACATTAGTGTATGAGACAAGGCTGCAGGGTTCAATAAACAATTAATCTGGAAACCTTAACGTGTTATTTTTTTTTAACGCAAATTAATCATATCACCAAGTCTGACCACAATTTCCTGCCGTAGTCCTCCCGCACGGATGTTTACCCGCCTATGGGTGAAGAAGTAGTGAAGTGATGAGTGAGGAGACGGACCCCAGTGTGCTTAACGGCAAATTTAGATTTAAAAAGCTTCTGAATGGAAGTTTGGGAGTCCTGCAAACACAGGAGAGCTGAAAGTTCAGCAAGCTTCCCATGGACAGACAGAGGAGTCACTCATCCAGGATTTAGCCACACGCTGGAATTCAACACTGGAGATGATAAAGCGTATCCAGCACAACAAAGAGCCACTGAAGGCAACGCTGGCCCAGCAGAAGCACAACTTGGCCACTGTTGTGCAATAATGGTTAGGAGTGCCTTTAGGCGTTCAATAAATTTGTTTATCAAAATAAAATATAAAACATTAATATTTAAAATATTAATATTAAATCATAACTTTAGTTTGTTTAAGTTCTCGCGGGGCACCACCCTTCACAGAAGGGAAACGATAGCTAATTTATTGATTAAGATCAGTCTCATTTAGATCTAGTTCAATTAGACATCTTAATATGTACTATTACAGATTATATAATGAACAGTTAAGGTTTATAGAGTTCTTGACAGTGTAACGGTTGGCAAAATTCACTTATGCAACATTAATGAAAAGACAAGTTTAAAAGAAAGCATTTGTTATGGACATAATGAAGTATCAAAAACCAAGTTACTAACAAAATGTACTAACTTCCAAAGGTGAGTGTGTGTGTGTGTGTGTGTGTGTGTGTGTGTGTGTGTGTGTGTGTGTGTGCGTGTGTGTGTGTGTGTGTGTGTAAATTAGGGTGCTTTCAGAATGGTTGTTGAGCAACAGTTCACACCTTCTTCAGCATGCTTTCAAAATGGTGGTTTGACCCCCTAAGATAGCAGCCCCCCCTTTCTTCTTCAGAAGTGGTATTACGACATGCAGTGGGGTCTGAGCTAATGAGGTGAGGAGATATGCGGTGTCTGTGAAAATGCTAATCAGATAATGGCATAGTCTAGGTTGAGCCTAGCTTACATTAACTTTGATTTTACTTGTAGCAACAATAATACAACACATCAATCAAACTTATAAACACCACACATAATCAAATAAACAGTCTTGCTTATTCTAGTATAATAATTAAGCCCAGTATGTTACCAGTCCTTGAACAGGTAGAAAGTTGCTGTGCGGTCCGCCGTTCGTCCTGGCTTTGAAGTCTCTGGTTTGTGTGGTCTCTGCTTCCGCGGTTCTGTTGAGCTGTGGCTCAGATGCTGGTTCGAAGTTCTTACTTACAGGACACCGAGTCGCTGCAAGAAGTTTGAAGAAGCTTGAGATGCGTGGAGGTTTCCTTTAGAAGATGAGCTGTGAAGCTCGACCTTTGTCCTCCGGTTGTTGGATAGAGAAGATTTGAGCTGGAGAAATCCGGTTTCTCCATTTGCCGATGTAGGAGGAAAGGCCGGCAGCCTCCCGCTTCGAAGAGTTCTGGAAGAGACGGTTGTCCGCCTTCTGTCTTCGGTGGGGTTGAGGTAAGAGGAAGAATTGGAGGAGCCCGTGCTCTTTTATAGACCCAGTGACCCCCAGGTCATGTGGCCAAATTGACCAATTGGAGTTGACCCCGGTGGCTTTTCACACTTATCTGTCACTTTGCTGAAACAAAAGGAACCTGTAGCCTCTTGGGAGATTGAGTTCCCTCCAGCACATGCGGCATGTGGCTTTCTCAAGACAAAGAACATGTGCTTTCAGGTTTTGACTACACATACAGGATGAAAGAGAGGCCTGCGGTTTGCGCAAAAACCATGTCCCAACACTACGCTAACCTCAGCTGAATATGACAGGCTAGCAAATTTGGAAACACTGCTGGAGCCATGCAGGTAAAGTGATTTTCCTAGTCTCGACTCATTTATTTTCTCCAAAACATTTTATTTTAGAAATAATTTGAGGCCTGTCCACTATATGGGTGTTGTGAATGAAAATTGTAGTCTATAATTCTGTCATGTTTGTGTTTGAAGGTATGTTACTGAGCTCTTGGGGCGGTTACAAATGTGTCCTGCTCTGTGGTCCTGCCTGCACTCTGCCACCTTCTGCATACAATGGAGATTTCAGATGTTGACCCTGCCTACGTAGTGCGCTTCAAGGCTGCATTCAAAGGGGACCTCCACACGCGAAAGGAGAACACAAACCTGTCATGGTTAAAGCTAGCAACAGCTCTAGATCACAGATTCAAGGACCTCAGGTGCGTGCCCAAAGCAGAGAGGGAAAAGGTGTGGCAAAAGCTGAGTCAGATGCTGAAGGAACAGGGAAACTGAATCACAGCCCTGCGGCGATGAAATGGAACCAGAGCCACCAAAGAAGAAAGTGTCTCTCCTACTGTTGGGGTCAGAGTCTGATGCACTTTTTAATGACAAAACTCTGGACAGGTATAGTATAGGGCAGAGTCCAGTGTCAGCATAGACACATGTCCGCTACAGTGGTAGTCAGCGCACACTGGTGCCCACGATAGGCTGGCACATCTTGCATAAAAGTACTTGGCCACACCTGCCTCAACAGTGCCATGTGAGAGACTATTTTCTTTGGCAGGCCACATTGTACAGAAGAAGAGGTCAGCTTTGTCATCTGAAAATGTCAACAAGCTAGTTTGCCTGAGTAACTGGTTAAAAGAAAAGTAGACGATGAACTGGTTGACTGAAGTCATGTAACACAACATGTTAACAGTTATTGAATTAAGTGTGTGTAAAGGTCCGTTCACTTTGTTTCTTTTCAGACACTTATGACATTCAGTTTATTATTCAGCTTTCATCCCACTTAGTGTAATGTTACCTCACAGTTAACAGAGAAGCTGTTTATATTTATTCTGTAGCAGAAGTTAACAGTTTCTCATATGCTTGTCTTCTATTTAAGTTGGCAGTTCATTATGGATGATGTGGGCAATGCCAAGCACTCCATGAGACTATGTATTAATTCTAATGATAAGGCACTTTAATCAGTTCAACCTTTGTGCAGTCAAAGAGTAGAGCCCAATTTCAGAGGCGTGTTTACCTCAGTGGCACACAGGTGCCTGTGATGAGCAGGTTAACAGAAAAGGAAAACTTGGTGACTGGAGTCATTTGACACAAGTTCACAAGTATCAAGGAATGTTTTTCACCGAGAGTTTGAAAAGAGACTGTTACTTTGTCTCTTCAAAGACACCATGGCATTCATTTTCTTTTTACATCTTAAGCCTACCACTGTAAAATTCATGTGGGTAAAATGTAATTTTACAAATTATTTACTGGCAAGCAATTGTTTTTGTACTTGATGTGGTTGTGTGCTAATTAAGTTTGCATGTTATGGTGTTGTTGCTCAGTGAATTATTAATGAATTAAGAATTGGCTGAGATGTAAAATAAAGTTTAAAAAAGCTATAACCATATGTTATACATTTCTTTATTAAAACACCGTACTTGTAAATGGTTGTATTTTAAATTGTATGATTAATCACAGCCTATTGACGCGATTAATAGCACTAAAACAATGAAGGACACTGAACTGTCTAAGAATTACAAGTGTGGAGTGATTTTATTTGTTTTCATCGTTCCAGGTGTCTATGAACAACTTCCTGGCTCTGAGGGAATTCTTCCGTTTGTTCCCAGAGTTCAGCAAGAACAACCTCTTTCTGCCCGGAGAGAGTTACGGAGGAATCTACCTCCTGACGCTGGCAGAGCAAGTGATGGAGGACGCCACCCTCAACCTGCAGGTACACACCAGTATCGTTGCACCACAGGCTACAGTGACATTAACTTTCATATGAACTAAATAAGCATCCTGTACAACAGAGTCAGGTAAGCTGACAAAGTCCAAGAGGTTGTATACTTATGCAAGACACTGTATACTTTAACCCCCAGAGTCATGTGATTTCCAGTAACTGCAAAGCGGAGGGGGAGGAGCCAGTGAAATTTAAGGTGTTCAAACTCATTCTAACTACAAGGAGCAGACGGAGGAGACGTGAAGTCTGAGGCTGGTGAGTGTCCAGCAACATTCATATTATTCATTCATATTATTTTACAGTCTGTGTTTTTCACTGGATCCCAGAGACAGCAGGTCTGGAACAAAGAGCCTTCAAAGGACTAATTAACAGAGTTAACTCACAGTTTCACTTTATATCTTCATCAAACACACACACACACACACACACACACACACACACATACACACACACATAGCTTTATGCTGGTTTTGTGTGAGTTTTAAAGTGAATATAAAGTTGAAGAGCTTGTGTTTGACCTTCATTTGGACACAAAGCCATAGAACTGAGTGGAGATACAAAGTGCTGTTTTAAGCTGCTCTGTCTATAAAGTTCTGTAATTCATTTCCAGCCTTTATGACGTTAACATGATACTAGATGTTGAGTTTCATTCTCTTAGTGGCAGGGGGTTGAAGGACACATGAACTTTTACAAGCTTGTATTAATTAACTTTAATGTAGGTGATTGGTTTGAGTGTAGATTAGGAAATGCTTGAGTTGCAAAAATACTTTGTTATTCAACGTTTGTTTATGGCTATGCAGGTTTATTGGTGCGGTGTGGCCTATGGGGTAGAATGGGCGTTCCCCAACAAGAAAGTTGCTGGTCCAATCCCCACTCCTCCCCATCTGCATGCCAAAGTGTCCTTGGCAAGATACTGAACCCCTAAATGGCCCCTCATAAATGTTAAGTGTACTAAAAATGTAAGTCGCTTTGGAGAAAAGCGTCAGCTAAATAACATGTAATGTAATTGGTGGATTTACAAATGACATAAACCAATATTACAAGTAAAGGGAACTTTATTACTGTACTTGTACAATAGTACACATCCACACCCTTATTGGCTGGTACCCTAAAAGATATATTCATATTATTAATTTAATAATGTACTAATGGCTGAATAAATCAAGTGATTAAGTTTTTATTTGGAAACGGGTAGGCTACAGGAGGTGTTGCAAATATTTGTGTTTGTGACGTTTTCAACAGATAAACATTGAAACTGGTGTGAAAGATCATTTCACTGTGTTCTGCTCTAAACTGAGCGCAGAACGAGAAGGAAATAGACCAGACCTTGAAAATCTAGAAGAGCAGCGCGGCCTGAACCACAACTGAGCCGCAGCCGGCCGGTGCAACATGGACGAGGACACTTTGAGGAAAGTTGGACGCTCACACACAAAGTAAGAGACCTGCTACAAACACGTGAACCTCCAGACTGAATCCTCACAGAATGAACCAGTGAATGATGTGTTCTGAATAAAAACATGTTTGTGTTTGCAGAGGTCAGGACCACAGACTGAGAGCAAAGTCTCCAGGGTCCAGCTGTGAGTCTCTGAAGAGTGACTGGTCCAAGAGACATCCTCCAGACTTCAGTAATGAAACTGGACCCTCACACACAGAGTAAGAGACCTGCTAGAAACATGTGAACCTCCAAACTGAATCCCCAGAGAATGAACCAGTGAATGATGTGTTCTGAATAAAAACATGTTTGTGTTTGCAGAGGTCAGGACCACAGACTGAGAGCAAAGTCTCCAGGGTCCAGCTGTCTGTCTCTGAAGAGTGACTGGTCCAAGAGACATCCTCCAGACTTCAGTAATGAACCTGGACCCTCACCCACAAAGTAAGAGACTGTTTCTACTGTGACCTGCTCTGAAGAGGATCTAGTTTCCTCTAGTGTGGCCCCTGCATTAGGACACAGCTTCATTGAATTTGGTGACTAATCTCTGAGAATCACTCAAAGAGCTCAGACCTCCATCAAGAGCCAACACGCTCCTTATGAAACCACTTTGAAATTCACTAGAGACTCATTAGGGCCCAAGCACCTAACGGTGGGAGGCCCTATTGAAATTATAAGGATTTTTCCTATTATTGTTATTTCCCATATGCTAAAATTCCTCGCAAAATTTGCAGGAAGTACGAAGCCCAAAAAGTAATTGCATTCTGGAGTCATTTGAAATGGGCGAGGTTCTGTATCTCGGACAAATTTGGTCCAATCGGGTCCAAACTAGACGTGTAAGACAAGAGTCCCGGCCTGATGACATCTACACAGAAATTATGACTTGAAATCACAGCACCCCCTGGTGATAACAGGAAATGTCTTGTTTTTTGCATGTCTTACACTTGGATGTATTCCTCCTCATCCACTGACCTCAACCATGTCAAACTGTATCAACTTGGTCTCAAGACATTGATAATGAAGACATAAGATTACTGTGACTTTTCGTCAAACGCCATATTATTGCCGTGGCATCAAAGTTCATCAACTCGCAGTGAAACACAAAATTGCTGTAACTTCAGTGTTCATTGTTCTATCTCACTCAAACTACTGACCTATGATCATAATCCTGATCTGAACAGCTCCTTTTATTAATATTAGTTCAGGGTCATAGCGCCACCTACAGATCAGTGTGAAAATGAAGTTGTTGTAACAATGTCCAATTGACACAAAATTGCTCACTCTACATCAGAGCCCCTACTTGAACAGATATATTAGTCTGTGCGTTATAATAGTGATTGCGCCACCTACTGGCAACAGGAAATAAGCTTTGTTTTACAAATATTATTGGATTTACATCAACTTTTCACAGTGTGATGTGCTATTTGATAGCGTGGAGCTTTTATCCTTGCCGCAGTGCGCAAAACGCAAGAAACGCGGAGACGTGCACTTGGTCATCGATCGCTCTCTCTCCACCTACTACGACAGGCTTCAAAATGCGTGTGCTCGGGCCCGTTAGTGCTACAACGTAGCCCTAGTTTTTATTTGGATCTGCATCCTTCCACCAAGTTTAATGGTAATCTGTTGTTTTTTATAATCCTACTAACGTACCAACCAACACACAAACATACTGGGTGAAAACAAAAGCTCCTTGACAGAAGTAATGACAACCTGTGACTGTGACATGTGAGTGATCAGGAAATGTCTTCACAGGGGAAGGAAGAGGAGTCATGTTTCTGAGGAGGAGCAGTTGTCCTGCTGTGCTTCATGTCAGGACGTCCTGAAGGATCTAGTCTCCACCAGCTGTGGACACTGGTTCTGCAGACAGTGCATCACCTCATACTGGGACCAGTCTGATTCTTCAGGAGACTCCTCCTGTCCCCAATGCGGAAAAAGATCCAGAACAGGAGCTGGAGCTCAGACAGCCGGTGAGAGCAGCACTGTACATGTGTCTGCTGATGTCTTTACTTCTGACATCAGCACATGTGGTTTTATTTTGTTCCTTCATACAGCATCAACATTTAACATCGTTATAAAAGCACAAAGTTAAAAAGCTTTTATTTTCTGTAGTTTTTCTGTATCTGATGAAACCAATCAGCAGATTATCAGAATCTCTGTCTCTGACATTGTTTTTTGTCTTTCAGCAGATCCTGGTCTGCAGGAGGTTTTAGATGAACATCAGCTCAGTGCGAGGAGGAGATGTGAACATGTGACTGAAGGAACTGATGAAAAAGGAAGTAAAACCCTCCTCAACAGGATCTACACTGAGCTCTATATCACAGAGGGACAGAGTGAAGAGGTTAATACTCAACATGAGGTGTGGCAGCTTGAGACGGCTTCCAAGAAGATCCTCCGGGACACTCCCATCAAGTGCCACGACATCTTTAAAGCCTCCACTGACCAGCAGAGACGCATCAGAGTCGTCTTGACCAACGGCATCGCTGGCGTTGGAAAATCCTTCTCGGTGCAGAAGTTCACTTTGGACTGGGCACAGGGTTTAGAAAACCAGGATGTGGATCTGCTGACTGTCCTTTCGTTCAGGGAGCTAAACCTGGTGAAGGACCATCAGCACAGTCTCCTCACGCTGCTCCGTGTTTTCCATCCAGCGTTACTGAAGCTCACGGCTGAGATGCTCACTGTCTGTAAACCTTTGTTCATCTTGGACGGCCTGGATGAAAGCAGACTTCCTCTGGACTTCAACCGCAGGGAGCTTGTATCTGAGGTCACACAGAGGTCATCAGTCAACATGCTGCTGATAAACCTCATCCGGGGGAATCTGTTTCCCTCGGCTCTCGTCTGGATAACCACCAGACCTGCAGCGGCCAATCAGATCCCTCCTGCATTTGTTGACAGGGTCACAGAAGTACGAGGCTTCACTGACTCCCAGAAGGAGGAGTACTTCAAGAGGAGATTCAGTGATGAAGAGCAGTGCAGCAGAATCATCTCACACATGAAGACGTCCAGGAGCCTCCACATCATGTGTCAAATCCCAGTCTTCTGCTGGATCAGTGCTACAGTTCTGGAGCACATGTTGACCACAGACCAGAGAGGAGAGCTGCCCAAGACCCTGACTGACCTGTACTCACACTTCCTGCAGGTTCAGACAAAGAAGAAGAACATGAAGTACGGTGAAGGACATAAGATGACTCCACAGCAGCTGACGGAGGCTGACAGGGACGTTCTGCTGAAGCTGGGGAGGCTGGCACTTAAACATTTGGAGGTAGGAAAAATCATGTTCTACCAAGAAGACCTGGAGCGGTGTGGTCTTAATGTCACAGAGGCCTCGGTGTACTCAGGAATTTGTACTGAGATCTTCAAGAGCGAGTGTGTGATCTTCCAGAAATCAGTCTACTGCTTTGTTCATCTGAGCGTTCAGGAGTTTCTGGCTGCAGTCTACATGTTCCACTGTAACACACACACAGAAGAAGTCAACAATTTCATGGGAACATATGGGGACACAGACAGTAACTCCTCCCTGGTTGACCTCCTGAAGAGAACCATGGAGAAATCCCTCACCAGTACAAATGGTAATCTGGACCTGTTTGTTCGCTTCCTTCACGGCCTCAGTCTGGAGTCCAACCAGACAGTCTTAGGAGACCTGCTGGGTTGGACAGACAACAATCCAGAGATCATCCAGAGAGTCATCAACAACCTGAAGGAGATGCAGAGTGATGACATTTCTCCTGACAGAAGCATCAACATCTTCCACTGTCTGACTGAGATGAACGACCACTCAATTCATCAGCAGGTGCAACATTTCCTGGCGTCAGAGAACAAATCAGAGGAGGAACTCTCTGAGATCCACTGCTCAGCTCTGGCCTTCATACTGCAGCTTTCAGAGGAGATTCTGGATGAGCTGGACCTGGTGAAGTTCAACACATCAGACCAGGGTCGACGGAGACTGATCCCAGCTGTGAGGAACTGCAGGAAGGCTGAGTGAGTCCAGACATGATCAATAACATGTTCAATCAGTGGAGATGAGTCATTCTTCAAATACACTCAGTGTTAAATGATTCTCATTGTTCTGGGCTGTGTGTGTGTGTGTGTGTGTGTGTGCGTGTGTGTGTGTGTGTGTGTGTGTGTGTGTGTGTGTGTGTAAAAGTTATTATTATTATGTAAATATACATTCTCATTGCTCTGTACATATAAGAAAAACTAGATCAGATGTGGAGAGTGAAATCCAATGTGATCACTGTGCTGGAGTTTGATGATTCAGACCATGTTGGGTGCAAGGGAGGTTATTGTTTCTAGTGTATATATATATATGATCAAACAGCTAGCACAGAGTGAGGAGACGATCACTGAATCAGTGTTTTGGATGAGAATCACTGACGGTTCCTTTAAACTGAAGAAGCAGGAAATATAGTTTCTTCGTCTTTCTTGTCAAACTAGAATCCCCCCCCGCGTTTGTACGCCACCAACAACCAGTGCAGTGTCTGTCACTCCAGGTTCCTGACATGTTGACTCCACAATAATATGAGGTCACTGTGACCCTTGACCTTTGACCACTGAAATCTAATCAATTTATCTTTGAGTCAAAATGTGAAGAAATCCCCTAAAGACAGACTTGAGATATCATGTTCAAGAGGCCATGAACAGGTTATTTGACATTGACCTTTGACCTCTGCCCACCTGAATCAAATGAGTTCCTCTGTTAGTCTGAATGAACTGCTTGGACCAAATCTGAAAGGATTCTCTTGAGGATTTTTTAGGAAAGAGGGGATTTACCAGGGTGAGGGTCAAATGATCACGTTTTTGTATGAATGTTGTGTTTTCTGATTTAATTTTCACAGATTTTATATTTTCTTTAATTTCAGACTCTGTAATTGTCGACTCTCAGAGACTCACTGTGAAATCGTGGCCTCAGCTCTGAAGTCAGACCCCTCACATCTGAGAAAACTGGATCTGAGTAAGAACAAGCTGCAGGATTCAGGAGTGATGCTGCTGTGTTCTGGACTGGAGAGTCCCAACTGTCGACTGGAGACTCTGAGGTCCTTTAATCCTTCTTCACTTTTCAGACTTTCTTTCATATTGGGTCATTATTTATTTAAATAGTCTCAGTTATGCTCTGCTCACTGTTGTTGTGCAATAGGAGTAGACTTGACGTTGGCTAATGATTAATAATCATGAAATATGTTTATTAAAATAATAAAAATTATGGTCACATCCAAGATGGCGGCCGATAATGATTCAAGGAATTATTAGGGCCGAAAAACTCTCAAAATGGTGGTGACTACAAACAAAATGGCGGAGCCGCTTTGGAATTTAGAGCCAAAAGGGGAGGAGAGAGAGAGAGGAGTCGTGGCAATAATAAACTCTCAAAATGGTGGTCTAACTCGCCTTATTCAAAATGGAGCCTATGTTAATGACAACATGGGGCCGGAGCCCAAAATGGAGGTCGCTACGTGAATTAACACAAAGGAATTTTCAGACAAAGAAAATTCTTTATCTCTGCTTTGGCCTTGGGGCCGAATGGGTTCCAGCTGCGTCCAGTCTCTCTAAGTATAGATTTATCTATGTGACGTGAACTGTATAAATACAGATCGGAACGTGTGTGTAGATAGGTTTAGGAGAAGAGAGAGAGAGAGGAGAGAGAGAGAGATCATGCAAGGAAATATCAAAGAAGTTCTTAAAATCACTGTCAGAGACAAGTTTAACATTTACTTTACCACTCAGCACCCAAGCAGCGTTGTGTGCTGAAGTTTGACCGGTAAAGTCTCTGTAAAGTTGGTCAGACGGTCACAGTGCAGCCGGAGACGCTTCGTTGTGACACTTAAACACTGTAACAAAGCCACGGCCGTCAAACCGGAAACCGGAAGTGCCGGCTCGTCACGGCTAAAAATAGGAGACACGGAGTCCCACAAACAAATACACTCAAATAAAGACAATACGCTAAGTATTAAAACTAGTCTCTGCCCAGACAATATAAGCCTCTTACTGTTAACCCTCGCGGTGTGCGTGCGCGTCGGCGCGAATGTGCCGGGGGTCCAGTGGATCACGTGGTCTCTCAAGCGGGGCTCCGGAGCTCGGCGGCTTGACCGGAAAGGGAGCGAATTTCCTCGTGCTGCCTTGGACGGAATGAAACTTCGTCTTCTTCTGTGGCAGCGGAGATCGTGCTGCTTTACAGGAACGGAGTGGATTTTGTCATACTCCTCCGCAGAATGAACGTCGCGCTTCTGCAGGGAACAGCTGTGGGGAAGCCGTCTGTCGATCGTGTGGGAAGAGTAAAAGGTCCGTGGGGAAAATGTCTGAGCTCGCCCACGAGTGAATTTCCTGCTTGGTCTTTCAAGTTAAAATAGCAAAAAGTTCTATCAAAATAAAACTAAGACTGAAGATAAAAGAAAGGAAATAAAATGAATTAACACAAACGTTTGTGATTCGCCCCCTTTAGCAGCAAGGACATCTGGAAAGACCCCGGGAGGTCTGGACAGGTCTTCAGTGCATGGGTAAAAAGCTGAAACAAAAGTAGTTATCGCCTCCTTCAGTTACTGGGTTATCTGGTCAGGCCTGGGGAGGTCTAGTTGCAACGTCAGTACAGAAAAAAATGGCAGCGTTTTCTGTGAGTTCAGCTGTTTTGTTCCACCTGAGGAGTTCCTGCCTCCTCAGGAAGTGGCCAGGGGCTTCAGTTGGCTCTCAGCCAATGAGATGTCAGGGTTACGACCTTAGTGGGCGGGGATTCGATCTCAATGGGCGTTTTAGGGTCACAGTTGGGGTTCTCTTGAAGGACATCCCAGATGCTCCCATGCTGGGAGAGATTCCACGTTGTCTGAGGAATGTTGTGGATTCAAGGCAGAAACCGGTAGAACTGGTTTCAGGTTGGCCTACAGGCCGCAGTTTTATTGCCCTTTGTCTGACGGTCAGCACTCAGGAGTCTCCCCCCAACACTGTCCCTCAGTCATCTGTCACTCACCCAGCCTGTCAGTCACGTCCACCTCTTCAACTCCATTCACATGCACTCACCTGCTCCTGATCACTAAGAAAGTGTCAGTAAATAACATGTGGACTGAGGCCGAGCACTCCTCCTCCTACAAACAGGAAGTGACTGTCAGGAGCCATCCCTACTTTAAACAGTGCTTAATTACACAAACCTGCTCAGTGACCAACACACAGAGAAAAAGCTGATGAATGAAACAATGGTCCAAAATGTCTGATCTGATATTTATCTTCAGGTCACAGACTGGACTGAGGTCAGCAGCATGTTGAGAGTCTGTGTTGACATGATGACGATCCACAACAACAGGAGGACATATTCAAATATTCATATTTCTTTATTCAGGTTGAAGTACTGCAGTCTGTCAGAGATCAGCTGTTCTTCTCTGGCTTCAGCTCTGAGGTCAAACCCCTCTCATCTCAGAGAACTGGATCTGAGTAGAAACAACGACCTGCAGGACTCAACAGTGAAGGAGCTGTGTGGTTTTCTACAGAATCCAACTTGTCGACTGGAGACTCTGAGGTCAGTTCACTGACTGACTTTTGTAGATCTCATATCTAATAAACAGCATTTATTCACAATTTATCTCATTTAATTCTAATTTCACATAATTCCTCTTCATACATAACTTGAATCCATTCATTAATTAATCTGTGACATTTTAAATATCAGCTACTTGTTAAAACACTGAGTTTAGTTCTGGATTTCCTAAACTGATCTGCAGGACAGAGACCGGGTCCAAATTATCTATTTTACTGAATCAGGACTCGTGTTTAGTCCAACATGTCTGATTTCATATTTATGTTCCATGTTATGAGTCTGTGTTGACGTGAATATGTGTCTGTTATTTTCACACATGAACGCAGTTTAATTTACAGTTAAGGGTTATTCTTTATCCAGGTTGGAGAGATGCAAACTGTCAGAGATCAGCTGTTCTTCGCTGGCTTCAGCTCTGAGGTCAAACCCTTCTCATCTGAGAGAACTGGATCTGAGTTTAAACGGCCTGCAGGACTCAGGAGTGAAGGAGCTGTGTGGTTTTCTACAGAGTCCAACCTGTCGACTGGAGACTCTGAGGTCAGGCATCATGTTTTAATGTTAAGGGTTCAATGTTTAGGATGTAGTGACATCTAGTGGTGAAGTGTCATGTTGCAGCTGAGCCCCCTAAGTTGATAATATTTGATGTCTTTTATTTTTAGGACTAAGTTTTTCAACCCTGTTTCACTTTGGGTTTATTTCCAACATGAAACCCCTCCTCTGGTTTCAGGACTTACTCGGGGTCGTCCATGCCTTTTATCTTTTCACCACTAGATCTCTGTCCAGCCCTGTACACACGTGTTCCTCAGGCTCCCTGCACCACTTTTAACTGGTCAAACTGCTGCTCAGATCATCGCCACTTCAAGAAAACATTATCATAAAACTGCTCGCCCTTTCACACATCAACTGTGGAACATGTTCTGACAAATGGGTTGGACATTTTCTGGAGCTGAAGCAGCAGCAGGAGATTGTCCGGGTCCGATTTGTTCACGGCAACAGGAACATGTGGGAACATTCAGACAAGGGGCGGAGCCAAAAAACATATCTCCATGATAACCATGGTTACGTTAAGTTATGTTAAGTTACAGGTTCACTGTAAAGGACTTAGTGACGTCTCCAGGTGTCCTATATGTGAACGTAGTCCACTTATTCACGTGTACAACCCCTGAACATGTCCAGAAAGATATTTAGAGACATCTAGTGGTGAAGTTACATATTACAAAAAACTGAACCCCGAGGACACAATTACTTTCAAGCTGATTTCAGTCATGAACTCTGTAAAATAGTGTCTGGACATTTTCTGGAGTTTGACTTTCACATATGAACAGTGGCGGTTCGTCATACAGGGCGCTGGGGCGCCGCCCACCCTACAATTTTGAGATGAAAAAAAAAAAAAAAAAAAAAAATGACATGTCAAAAAACATTATATATCAAATAATTTAATAAGAAATGTACTGTTTTAAAGCGTTAAATGTGTGCCGGAGACCGTAAGCCCCTGTCAAAAACCACTTAATATATTATATTTGGTAATATATTTGCCATTCATTATCACTGAGAGAGAAGCCACTCCTCCCTGTGGGCGCCGGGCAAGTGGAAGTCTATGGAAGCCAACAAAAGGGGCAGGAACATTTGAGCAAGGACAGCTTCTCAATGGCGGATGACAGTTCGAGCCATGGGCGCACTTCACTTGCGCCTACAGCCAATGAAAGGGTTTCTTATACATCATGCTGACAGGACTGTCCAATCAGAGACCTTATCACTGATCTACAGGAGCTGCATAGTTAGCAGATACTTTTAATCTGCACGGAGGTGCAGCTCCGGTCCCGGAGCACTGAGTGAGACAGGTAGAGGACAGACAGTGGACAGATAGAATCATTGTTGTTTACTGTGTCGTGTGTGTAGTTTTATCGATCAGTAATAATCAGCTGAAATTTTTAACCTCATGTTAACGTAAATGGGGACGTGCTCCTCCGGGACCGGGACCGGAGCACCTCCCGGAGCACCGGAGCACCTCCCCGGGGACCGGGACCGTCCCCGGGGACGTCCCGGCGACCGGAGCACCTCCCGGAGCACCGGAGCACCTCCCCAGGTGCACCTCCCTCCGGTGCTCCGGAGACCGGGACGTCCCCGGGGACGACCCGGAGCACCTCCCGGAGCACCGGAGCACCGGAGCACGTCCCCGGGGACGTCCGGACCGGGTCCCGGACCGGAGCACAGGACCGGAGCACCCCGGAGTTTTTTTTCTCTCATTGCGGTGGGCTATTTAAACCGCGCCGCCCAAGTGCGCCCCCCCCAAAAAAAATTTCACCAGCCGCCACTGCATATGAAGAACGGGTGGAGCAGCAGGAGGCCGAACATGACGTATAAATCCTGCTGTGGAAAGATCAGTGCTGTTGTTTACAGCTCATCCACACCGGCGTCGGCCCTTATCACCAAAAACTCTGGAATGTTCTTGTGTTTCCAAGTTGACGTCTTCGTCTTCTTTGTGTACGGCTCATCTTCTTCATCCTGAGATATTTGTGTTCTTCGAGTTTCACGTCCCTCTCACATGTTTGTGTCCTCAACACGTCCACTCGCTCTCTGTGAATCCTCTGGACATTCACCTGCTCTATTCTCACATGGACTCACTGAGAAACTTCATTAGGAGGCTGCAGGAAAAGTTCCAGAAAATGTCCAGAACAACTTGACTCAGAATTCAGGTCTGAAAACAGAGACAGTGATGTTTAGTCAAATTCCTATATTTTCACACATGAACTCAGTTTAATTTCAATCAATCAAATTTTATTTGTATAGCCCACATTCACAAATAACAATTCGTCTCATAGGGCTTTAACATGGTGTGACATCCTCTGTCCTTAACCCTAATTTAAGGTTATGTTTTATTCTTTATACAGGTTGGAGAACTGCAGACTTTCAGAGATCAGCTGTTCTTCTATGGCTTTAGCTCTGATGTCAGAGCCCTCTCATCTGAGAAAACTGGATCTGAGTAACAACAAGCTGCAGGACTCAGGAGTGAAGGAGCTGTGTGGTTTTCTACAGAGTCCAACCTGTCGACTGGAGACTCTGAGGTCAGTTCACTGACTGACTTTTGTAGATCTCATATCTATAAAACAGCAGTTATATACAATTTATCTCATTTAATTCTAATTTAACATAAATCCTCTTGATGCATAACTTGAATCCATTCATGAATTAATCTGTGACATTTTAAATATTCAGCTACTTGTTAAAACACTGAGTTTAGTTCTGGATTTCCTAAACTGATCTGCAGGACAGAGACCGGGTCCAAATAATCAGTTTTACTGAATCAAGACTCGTTTTTAGTCCAACATGTCTGATTTCATATTTATCTTAATGATATGAGTCTGTGCTGACATGAATATGTATCTGTTATTTTCACAAATGAACTCAGTTTAATTTAGAGTTAAATTATATTCTTTATCCAGGTTGGATCAATGCAGTCTGACAGAGATCAGCTGTTCTTCTCTGGCTTCAGCCCTGAAGTCAAACCCATCTCATCTGAGAGAACTGGATCTGAGAGGAAACAACCTGCAGGACTCAGGAGTAGAGGAGCTGCTTCATCTACAGCAGAATTCAGGCTGTCGACTGGAGACTCTGAGGTCAGTAGACGGTTGGAGTCAGTCCACGCTGCTTTCATCAGTATTTTACTAAACACAGTCAGTATCACAGATCCAGGGTCTGTGCTACCAAGCAGGATTTGTGGTTATCAGGTTAACTTCAGGTTTATTTTTTTCAGTCCTACAAAGCTCAGCCACTTCTTAACGAGGTAAATCACCATGGTAACTTCTGATGAAAGGCTAACCTGCTCCGGGTTAAGTTGGAGATCAACACGTATAAAAGCTCCGCCCACTGACCACAGTGACTCTACACTGTTGTGTGGTGCACACTCTCCTTAAAGGGACGGATAAGGGAAGTTTAAATCAACGTCTGGTTGGTTCAGTTGATCTCAATCTCTCCAGACTCATCCTGTCACCAAAACACTAAATGCACCCTGTCAGCTTCCTGTTGTTCGTGTTTTTATTGAGTAGTGATGTCAGAGGTGTCCACCACAGTGTGTGTCCTCAGAGACAGTGTACGCCTCAGAGTCAGTGTGTGTCCTCAGAGACAGTGTGTGTCGTCAGAGTCAGTGAGACAGTGTGTGTCCTCAGAGTCAGTGTGTGTCCTCAGAGACAGTGTGTGTCCTCAGAGTCAGTGAGACAGTGTGTGTCCTCAGAGTCAGTGTGTGTCCTCCGAGACAGTGAGATGATGAAGTGAGTCTCTGTAATACTGATGTCTTCTTCTCTCAACAGTTGGAAGGGGTGGTCTTTGTGAAGGTGAGTGTGAAGAGGACAGTCTATGGGGACGGAGGTTGAGCTGTGTCCTGAGGATCCAGAGGCTGAAGCAGCTGCAGCAGCTTGTGTGTAGTCTCTAATCTACACAACCCCTAATCTCCATGTGTTTGTGAGATGAAGCCGGAGCACTTGGAGAAAACCCGGGAGAACATGCAGACTCCACACAGGAAGACCCATCTGAACCAGATTCAAACCAGCAACCTTCCTGCCCAGATTGTGTTTATTCACATGAAGAATGTGTTTATTGAAATGACACAACACAAGCAGAATATATAAACCCTCTATAAAGAGTCACATACAGTGTGTTTAGGTTTGTCTTTATTGTTTTTCACTGTTGTCCCTCAGTATGACTCCATGTGTGTAGAACCTCTGTGTATATGTTTGTGTATGATCTTAAAGTTCCTGGATTCACGTCACAAATTGATTTAGTTCAACACAAAGTTAAACACATTAAAATCACTTTGAGTTCAAAATCAGAGTTTTGTCTTTAACACAAAAGATCAAAACTCTGGACTTAAAAATTTGACGTTTTCATTTCTGCATCAGGTGCAGAGCGGTGGTTTCTTTTCTACTTTTTGACATTTAGGTGGCGCTGCAGTATAACAGCAGCACATCTCAATCAAAGCCTTTATATTCAGCCTATGAGTTTCTACTTGCTTCTACTTGTCTCTGCTTTAATGCTCAATAAACATCCTTCCACCGACCTCACTGGAATCATGACTCTGCTTTCTTTCCTCTTCAAACAAACAGGTGGAAACATCTCGTCCTTGGTGCAGGTAAAAGAACAAAATCACCAGTTTGACATAATGGAAACAACCAGAAGAAATGTGAATGAGACATTTACAGTATGAAGAAGAGTCGATGAAGAGCAGAGCCTCTTTAAGTCTCTGAGGAAACTGTTTAATAAGCATTTTACCATATTTAATAGAAAACTGACCCAAGGACGTTTTATACAAACGTAGATGGAGATTCTTGTTAATAAATAATTGATGATGGGAGGTTTAGAGCAGAGACAAGGGATAGAAAGTGTCTGAGAGATGATGTCCTGAAGACAGTGGACATGTTTGGGCTGTTGTGTTGAACAGTTTGTGTTATTTTGTGGAGACACTTGTCTCAACATGATGGTTTCACTTCATCAAACCCGTCTCAGTTCTTTGTGACTTCAGGATCAGAAATGTTTTGACAGTTCCAGACAATTGGATAAGAAAGTTCTCAGATGATGTTGCCAGTCGTGGTTTACCATTTACATTATATTGCTCTTTGTTCCTCTGTGCGTTACAAAGGAACAAGACGACAGAAAGCATCGTTACAATGCAAACGATATTTACCCCATAAGTTTCGTTGTTTGGTAGTGATGACGAGAGGAAGCTTCATGAAGCATTCCATCCAGTTTGTTCATTCATGGGCCGAAGCTTCATGGTGCCTCATTTGCTCAACTGCGCCATCAAGTGGACAATAAATGTAAACAGGCAGAGTGATTATAATGACACCATGGCTTTGGTGTGCGAATTGAATAAATGAATGAATGATGTGTGTGATGCCAATACATAAATAATGAACTTATTAATATGGTGTCTGTCTTTATGATACAATGGCGGGATTTAAAGGGAAGGTTGAAACAAATTGGGCAGAGGGCTGTGATGTGAATGTGCTTGTGTTACTTGTAACACGTAAAATTGGACATTTTATTAATTTTTATTTAAAAATTACAACTTTTCCACAGTGCTGGGTTCAGACGCCCTGGATTTTCCTGCTAGCCTTGAGACGAACCTTTCTTTAGGGCAGGCTATGGACTGTGTGGGATTGGGACAGTCACAACACTTAAAGTGACCAAGACAGTGGCCCAGCCGGGGACAAAGTTCTTCTTAAGGAAGTTCCTAGTCACCCTAAAAACTACTTAAAAACCCTTTTAACAGGTAAAAATCAAGGGGAAACATCCTGCGCTGAGCGATGAAGCCGATACAGAAGTGTAAAAAAGCTGCAGTTCCATGGGAAGCCGCTAGCCTGGCTGCAAGAAACAGAAAGTCCCATTGACTCCCATGTTAAAAAGCCCGACTTTAGAACAGAATTAAACCTGTTTACAGCATGGTTCAAAATGTATATATATTTTTATATAATATTTATATATATAGTCTATGGTAAAAATACGTAGAAACCTCAGAGAGAGCCATCTGTGAGGGATCTCTCTCCCCGACGGACAGAAGTGCAATAGATGTCAAGTGTAGAGGAAAACACCCTCAGGATAAAGGTTAATAGCATTGAAGAGGTTAAAGATTTTGAAGGATAACTTGAAGGTCAAGTAACTAACGTTGACCTTCAATAGAAACTGAGTAAAGTGAAACACCAGAGACAGGTGAACAGTTTAAAACGATAGGAAGTGACGACACAGAGCAGGTAGAGAACAACATTAAAGTACATTAGTGTTCGAGACAAGGCTGCAGGGTTCAAAAGGAGGAATATAAACATTCAGTCTGTGTTCCTGTCCGGAACAATGAGGGAGTCTGAACACAAGGGGGCAGTCACAGCCAGCCTCCGTAAAAAAACGAAGAAGAATTAGGAGGAGGAGCCGAAGAAGAAGAAGACAAAGCTAGCTCCGTGATGCTATTCGAGCTTTATTATCATTTTATTATTCTCATACAAACGACGCGTTTCCTTCTTCTTCTAACGTTTAGTACAAACGACTTCATTCTACACAGCAGCGGAAGGAGGCGGCGGGTTTTTAAAACGAGCCGGAAGTGGCAGCCATGTTGTCCAAGTGGCCGGATGTTGATGATGTGTTTCACAGACACACAGGTCTGCAGAAACCCGGGCGGTAGGTCCGATAGTGTGAGTACGACACAGGAGCCAGTTGTGTGTGTTTGTGTTTGTGTATTAGTACACGATTGTGTCACAGCGTTTACAAGACTAGTGTGTTTGTAGTTTGGAGCTAAATAAACAAATCAAACGGGTACTACAGCTGTAACATGTACTGTCATATTTATATACTTTCATATTTATATACTGCATGTAGCTAGTGTCCATAGAATGTGAGACTAATTGGAATCAGTTGCTTTCCTCAATTATTAATTTGATTGGTTGTTAGGGTAGGATGAGATAAGTCACTAATTAAGAGACTTATTTTATTGAAGATCTTCTCAGATGTGTGCATGTGTACATATGTTTGTTTTATGAATGTACATATACCCATGTGTGTATGTACTGTATATGTGTATTCAAGGTTTGTGTACATGTATGATTATCAGCATATATTTTGCCTCATTGTTTACATTTTTCTATCTTTGTATTTAAAAACATGAGCCTATAATATAATATCTCTCGTGACTAGTGTGTTTGTAGTTTGGAGCTAAATAAACAAATCAAACGGGTACTACAGCTGTAACATGTACTGTCATATTTATATACTTTCATATTTATATACTGCATGTAGCTAGTGTCCATAGAATGTGAGACTAATTGGAATCAGTTGCTTTCCTCAATTATTAATTTGATTGGTTGTTAGGGTAGGATGAGATAAGTCACTAATTAAGAGACTTATTTTATTGAAGATCTTCTCAGATGTGTGCATGTGTACATATGTTTGTTTTATGAATGTACATATACCCATGTGTGTATGTACTTTATATGTGTATTCAAGGTTTGTGTACATGTATGATTATCAGCATATATTTTGCCTCATTGTTTACATTTTTCTATCTTTGTATTTAAAAACATGAGCGTATAATATAATATCTCTCGTGACCTTTTATCCCCTTTGAAACTAAAAGCTTTGTTTGTTTGTTTTCCAGAGATGATGGAGACAGACGTGATGTTTCTGTCTCTCATCTCTGTTTGAAAAGTCCGACCACTTCCTCATGAACAGGAGAGCTGGGCCAGCTACACATGCTCCCAGTGCACTGAGGCCTCTTCCACACATCACTTCAAACCCACTCACAGTGGACACAACCAGGAATATCAAGCCCACTTGACGTCCTCACACGGCACTCGCTCTCATTCCTTGCACCCTCCGGCCCTGCGAAAGTGTCCCTGCCCACACAGAGCGAGATGGAGAGACACGTGTCCGACAGGCCGAAAAGAAAACTGAAATCCAACCCATCTTTACCAGGAAATGGGCGTAAGGAACAGCCTGAGAGGGATGAGCACAGGGACAAAAGAGTGAGAGAGGAAGAGGAAAGAGAGAGTCCTCCCACAGTGGACGCTACACAGATGAAATCCAAAGGTATGTGCACCTTGCACCTCCCTATGTTTCAGACCTTTTAGGCAATTTTGTTTTTATAGATGGTCCCTAAGTTGCTGATAGTTTAATTGATCGTTTAAGATGAATGGTCAGTTTATTCAGAATTTTCTGTCTTGTGTCTTTGTCTATAAGAGTACGTAGCAGAAGGGGCCGAGCACATCTATCGCACCCACACCTGCCCCACATGTCGCCGCTGCTTCAAGATGCGCTCCCACCTGCAGGAGCACCTCCATCTGCATTTCCCTGACCCCAGTCTCCAGTGTCCCACCTGCAAGCACTACTTCACCAGCAAGAGCAAGCTACGCATACACAGGCTCCGGGAGGCGGGGGACAAGGTTCACCGCTGTCACCTGTGTGAGTATTCGGCTGTGGAGCGTAACGCCATCCGTCGGCACCTGGCCAGCATGCACACCGATGAGCCACAAGAGGGCGTGAAGGGTCAAAGTTATCCCTGTCCCACCTGTGGTCAAAGCTTTCGTCAAAGCAGGTCCCTCAAGGCTCACATGAAGACGCACAACGTCCAAACTGCCAGCGAACCAGCGGCCTGCTTCCATGAGGCCTGTTCATTCCAGAGTTCTCTTCGTAAAGAACTTCTGAGACACACTGTCGAGGTCCATGGGGTCAAAGCAGTCGAATGTCGCCATCATGCCTGTGGGGCCATTTTCCAAACGGAGACGGACATGGAGATTCATTATCGGACACACATCGCCTACCACTGCTCCCAGTGCGATTTCTCTTCCTCCAATAAATCTCTTTACCTGCAGCACCAGCGGCTGGGCCACGCAGGGACCGACGAGCTCGGCTGCGACTTCTGCTCCTTCGTCACGTTCAACCCGGTGGAGTTTGAGCAGCACATTGGACATTTGCACGCCGGCGAGAAGATCCATCGCTGTTCTCAGTGCAGCTACGTGACCTCGCATAAACGCGGCTTGAAGAGACACATGCTGATGCACAGTGGTGAGGATGGAGGAGTTTAAATGTGCTTGAAGTTTATTCATCAGACTTTCACCTTGTAGTTTCCAGTTGTCACATTTGTGGCTGAACTACTTCTGTGTCCTTCTGTGTACTTTACATCTCCCAATTTCTTTCTGTATAGGTGACAAGCCCCACAAGTGTAGCCTGTGTGATTTCAGATGCCGAGATGAGTCGTACCTCTCCAGACACATGCTCACTCACTCCGACGACAAAAACTTCATGTGCGCTGAGTGTGGATACGTCACTAAATGGAAGCACTATCTCAACGTCCATATGAGGAAACACGCTGGAGACCTCCGGTAGGTTTTGGTTGTGTACAAACATCTGTCCATCCTTCCATATCTATAGTGCTTATCCAGTGTTTTCAACTGTTTTCCTGCATGATGTTACCTCTTTAAATTTAGCTCCTGTGTTACAACTCTGATCTGGTTTGGGGAAGGGGAACATAAAAACACATGCGTTCAATTAAGTTATTTATTTTTGCAAAAAGTCAGGAGCACTATTGCAGAAATAAAAGGGGTGATAAAGAAAAAAGGGCTAAAGGATGCTGCCAAAATCAAAGGTAACAAGGTAAACATCCAATATCATTGACTGTAAAGATGGAGGACAGATTCCAAAATGTAATCCCAACATCTCGGTCGACCCTCTAATGGCTACCTGCAGTATAAGCCATAAACCCCGCCTCCTCCATGTTAGCAGAAGGGACATGGGCCGTACTGAAAAGTCTCGGAACATAACGTGTATTTGAAAGTAGGAAGATGTGCAGATTCTCTATGTATGCACTTATGGTTAAAACTAAATGTCCTGTCTCCTCTCCCAGGTACCAGTGTGATCAGTGTCCCTATCGCTGTCACCGCATGGACCAGCTCAACAGTCACAAGCTACGCCATCAGGACAAATCCCTCATCTGCGAGATCTGTGCTTACGCCTGCAAGCGCAAGTATGAGCTTCGCAACCACATGTTGGCCAAACACTCCGGAGAGGAGAAGCAGCCGTCTGCCTTCAAGTGCAAGTACTGCACGTACACAAGCTGCCACCGACAAGCGCTTCAGAACCACGAGAACTGCAAACACACCAAGCTGAAGGAGTTCCGCTGCGCCCTGTGTCTCTACTCCTCCTTCAGCAGCATCAGCCTCTTCCTGCACAAGAGGAAAGCTCACGGGTACGTGCCTGGGGACAAAGCCTGGCTGGAGAACTACGCTGCGAAGGAGAAGGAGAGAAACTCAACGGGGTTCGTGGAGGATTTTTACAAGAAGCGCTCGGCAGCTCATGAGCAGAGTGAACCAGTGAACCAGCTCCCTGGTGCAGCGGATCACAGTGCAGGCAGGGAAGCAGAAGCAGGATCACAAACTGGGGATGAAGTTCCTCAAGAGGTTGTTGATGAAGGTGTTTCAGACAGCGCGCCAGCTGTGAACAGTCCGGAGGAATACTGCACTCTGATTCTGACGACACTGTCCACCACCGATTATCAAACCCCCGCTTTGCAAAACACGGAGGGAAACTGTGCAGATCCAACAGCCACCATAGAAAAGGCAGCTGTCTCGACATCCACAAATTCATCAGAGGAAGATAATGTTGCGATGCCCCGTGAAGAATGTGACCTTCTGGATTTAGCTGACAGCTACAAGCCTCTGATTAATTCCACCAGCCAAACTGAGGAGCCCGGGAAGTGTCCAACGCCTGAGGTGGAGAGTGAGGAGGAAACCGTCGGTTCCATTTTGCCGCCTGTGCACAATCAGCCGTCAGACTTCGAGGTGCGTCTGAAAGCCATGAAGAAGCACGACCAGGAGCAGGCAGAAGCCATGGTTTTGGAGGGACGTGTGCAGATGCTTGTGGTGCCGACTAAAGACGCTCATCGCTGCGACAGGTGCTCTTATGTCACCTTCCAGGAGGCCGCGCTGAAGCACCACAGCCAGACTCCGTGCCACGGAAAGATGAAGGAACACAAGTGTCAGGCCTGTGGTGCACAGTTCAAACAGAGGAGAGGCCTCGAGAGTCACCTGGTGAAGAAGTGCCCACTGCTTCCACGAAAAACAAGGATGTTCGTGGGGATTTCCAAAATATGTCCAGCTGCAGAGGGGAGCTCTCGTCAGGGGGAGGCAGGATCCAAAGAACGGCCTGAAGGAACAAACTCAGATCTGACAGAGCTGCTTCCACAACAAGTCTCCACAGAGGATCAGGTTCCTCAGCAGGAAGAGGAGGTAACAACATGTGAAGGCTTTGATGACAATGAAACTACATCCACGGATCCAACACACCAGCAAAGCAAAACTCGGATAAATAGAGTTGTGAAAAAACAATTTGTTTCCCATAACAAGGGCAGAAGAATTTCACTGAAGAAAAACTCCCTTTACACTCAAGCAGAAGGTAAACTGAAATGCAAGCTGTGCAGGTTTTCCTCTGTGAGGCTTGCAACAGTCGAACGGCATCTCGCCACCTGCCACAAGGAAAGTAGGAGAGGAGAGCGTCAGATCCTCTCAGAGGTCGAAGGTCAGTGTGATAACGAGTCAGTCACAGAACAAGAGGACTTGTTGGATCAGGACAACGGAACAACTCAGACTTTCTCTGATCCAAGCTGTGCTCAGAAAACAGCGTTATCAGACAACTCTAAAAAGAGGGAACGCACAAAACCAGACGAATGCACAACTCACCACATTGTGTGTGTTCATAAAAAGAAGAAGTTCGATGTCGCTCAACCTAAACCTTTGCATTGCCTGCTCTGTACTTTCAGCTGTAAGCAGAAACGCTGCATGGCCCAGCACGTTGCACTCAAACACAAAGGTGCGCGGCCTCACCGGTGCAAGTACTGTCCGTTCACCACCAGCAGGCGCTACCGGCTGGAAGAACACCAATCTCTTCACACAGGAATCGGCCGTCACAGGTGTGAAGTGTGCGACAAGACCTTTGGGGCGGCGACAAAACTGCGTCAGCACAAGATGCGTATCCACGACAAGCAGCCCACGCACTTCTGCTCGGTGTGTGACTTCAGCGGCTACACGCTGGACGACGTGAGGCGGCACGACCTCCGGTGCCACACGGGGGAGCTGAAGCACGCCTGTGCTGCATGTGAAGCTTGCTTCAGTTCAGAGAGTGCACTCAGAAACCACCGCAAGCGCGTGCACCAGCTCCAAGTCCGGTTCCCATGCGAGCAGTGTGACTACACGTGCAGCAGCGAGGTCACACTGAAGAGCCACCAACACACCAAGCACCGCCCGGTGAAGTGCACCACCTGCCACGAGTGCTTCACCACCAAGGAAAGCCTGGAGGTTCACCAGAGAAGCCACATGGCTCATCGCTGTCAGCTGTGCCCCTTTGCCACCAGGACCAGGCAGCTGCTGGCTCAGCACCTGGGCAGCGAGCACGAGGAGGGGTCCGCGGAGGACAAGCCCCTCAGGTGCAGCACGTGTGAGTTCGCATGTCGCCATCAGCTGGTGTTAGAGCAGCACCTCCGCTCACACGGAGGTCGGCGTCTGTACAAATGCACCGACTGCGAGTATTCAACCCGGAACAAGCAGAAGATCACGTGGCACATTCGTATCCACACGGGGGAGAAGCCGTACGGCTGTGAGCTCTGCAGCTACACCTGCACCGATCCATCCAGGCTGAAGGTCAGAACAGAGGTTAAAGGAGAACTTGTTGCTTTCATGCTCAGAAAAAGGCTTTTGCAGAGTTAAATAATGTAGTTTGAATAAAATACTGATTTTTACAGATGCTGAATTGGAAATGTATTTGAACAGGATGGATGCAGGTCCTTAAAAAGTCTTAGATTGTTTTAAATTGGATTTTTTAGTGTTGAGTGGAGAAACTTTCACAGTTTGACACTTTTCCTCATTTTGAAGTTAATTTGTTTCTGTGTAACGGAGAAGGACCGAATGCATTTTGTGTGTAGACAATGAAAATGACAAATGGGCTTTTATTTAGTTTGTTTTTTAATAATAATTTCTTCCTCAGCTTCATATGAGGGTTCATCAAGAAGAGAAGAAGTACCTGTGTCCAGAATGTGGCTACAAGTGCAAGTGGGCGAGTCAGCTGAAGTATCACATGACCAAGCACACAGGTAACAACTAGAAATAAAACTATTGAACTATTTGAACAATGATTTCTCTCGTTTCATATGAAAACTGCCAAGATGTTGTTCATGAGAAGCATTCAAAAATGTATTTTACAAATGAATGTCTGTGTTTCCTGCAGGAGAGAAGCCATACACCTGTGATGAGTGTGACTACCGCACCAACCGAGCCGACGCCCTCCGCGCCCACCGGGACACGCAGCACTGCGACCAGCGCCCTTACGTCTGCGAGAAATGTGGCAAAGCATTCAAGACCAGTTTCATCCTCAAGACGCACCAGCGGCAGCACAGCGACGACCGGGCGTACGCGTGCGGGTTGTGCCACAAGGCCTTCCGCTGGCCGGCCGGCCTCAGGCACCACTACCTCTCTCACACCAAGCAGCAGCCGTTCCGCTGTCGCCACTGCTCCTACAGAGCCAAGCAGAAGTTCCAGGTGGTCAAGCATTTGCACAGACACCACCCGGGGGTGTCGGAGGAGCAGGGGGTGGTGAGAGACTCGGAGGCGGTCAGCCTGACCCTGAAGGAGGCGCTGCAGGGCAGGCTGGACGAGAGGACGGCTGAAGTGGAGGAAGAAGAGTTTGTGCACAGAAAGAAAAACGGTGACACAAAGAACTGACACATTTCTGTGTTTTCTCATTAATATATTTAATATTATTTTGTTGACGGACTCTGTTACACGTGACATCTATTGCACTTCTACCACTTCTATATATTTCATTGTATTTCAGAGGCTAATAAATAACACTGGTGCAAATTAAGTGAACTGTGTGTGTGTCTGATACAACAAATGAGTCGAACATGTTTGTAAATGACTTTTATTCTGTTGTGTTGAACCATTCATAAACAGATATATACACATTATACACAACATACTTTTGTGGAATTTGTACATAAGTAAAGAGAAACAAACTCAAGCATAATTGTAGGTTAACCAACACGATGCAAAGCTATGAGCACTTAGTAATAATTATTATTATGTAATACTGATATGTAATTCTTCACATTCTATCATTACACATTTTAAAAACTGGACATTTGGTTGTTTCTCAGAAACTCTTCTTCATGTTCCGTACATGTAAATCAGACATGCAGCAATCCCCCATCTCCATAAACCATTAGATCATTAAAAGCTTGTGGGAAATATTTCCATTAAAGCATGATGTGCAGAATTGCGTGTTATAGGCACAAGAACAGAAATCGATCCATGCGGAAGTTTGACCTTTAACTTTGGAATGTTTTACTTTCATCAACACCTGACGTTTTCACAAAGTCGCTTATGATTCCAAATAATTGAGTCAATTTGCAAATAACAAGAGAAATCCAACATCCTTGTTTCAGTAAAATCAAAAAGCCGAGTCGTGTTTCTGTTTCAAACCTGTGGAAAACCTTCAGTATGACACATGAGACTAAATTCAAATATTTATGTAGAAATTGGACGTGCGACCAAGCTCTGACTTCATCTCTGCGGCCGTGACTCCTTCATGTGAGCTCTGAGATGCTGATGTTGACGAAGATGGAGGAGGGAGGGATGGCTGTTCCGTCTCTCGAGAGCAGATGTATGTGACGGAATCCTGGAGAGTAGAAGAAGGTTTATGTCTCAACACGTTGTTTTAAACACAGTGGTACTGACTGAGGGAACCTGGGGTTTCCCTTCACCTCTGGAACCGGACACCATCTCAGCCTTTATCTAAATATTTAATAAATATCGTGTTGGTTTCAGTGCCGTGCTTTGTCTGCTGGCTCTCTGTGCACTCTGCTCACCTGCTTGGATGCATGTGAATGGAAGAGTGAACTGTCCAATGAAGTCGTTCCTGGACGCCTTGTCGTAATCCTCCACCACGAAGCGGACCAGCGCCAGCTCCGGGGTGTGGATGATGAAATTCAGAGTTTCATTCCACAATGGGTTGAATCCTGCAGGTAGAGAGAGGCCAGGAAAGTCATTTCCAAACTTTTCTTTCACATCCCAGCCCTCATTTGATCAAAATCCTCTTTGTAAAAGAAGTATCAACGTGTGGAAACACAAATGAACTCACCATTGTTGTTAATGTGACTGGTCTCCTCCTTGGCCTGGTCCTGTGGCACTCCATAGATCTCCACTCTCACCAGGGGGTCCACGATGGAGCCCTCCTTCTGGTTCACCTTTGGCAGCTGCTGTCCACTGATCACCTGACAGACACACACACAGATCCATCCTCGTAGACATTGAACCTCTGAGTGGCACAGAGGATGATGTTCCAGTGTTTCTCTGGGTTTCTGCTACACAATGACTCACACAGTTACACACACGCACACAGACAGTGGCAGCCACAAACCTGAATGGATAAGCGGAGTGGTGTGTAGCCCTGCAGCTCCCCAGGTTTCTCTGGACTGAACGGAGCTCTGCCGTCTCTCATGAAGTCCGGCTTGAGGATGTAGCCGCAGCGCTGGTTCTGCCTGAACAGCCCGTCGTTCAGATCCATTTCCAGTCCGGCTGTCTGGAAGTTCAGAGCCACTTTCGGGGGAGGAGGGGGGAGAAAAGGGAATAATGCAATTTACAGTGATTTGATTTTTGATTGTTGCTGGCTCTATCACATGGTTTCCCAGAATCAGAGATGTCTATTTAAAGCCGTTCAAGTTATATGAGAGCACGCAGCTTTGGTTTGAAGCCTTGTGACAAGAAAACATCTGTCCAGTCAACCTCCTCCAGCTCTGTATCTCTGTAATCTCCCACCAGGAGAAGTCAACAGGGTCCATCCATCTTCACGTCACATAGGGATCCATGACAGACGAACCTATGGGGCTGAATGGACTCATACATGCAACCACGTGGTTTGAGACCCGTTCAGGTCATAAACGTGACAAACTGCCGAGCTCGTGGAAATGAGAACATTCTGGTGTCAAACATCTGAAGCAGACGACGTGAGGGATTTAAAGAAGAACCAGCAGAGGGCAATCTTTTCCCTCACCGATCTGACAGCCCACGTTCCACATGTCCTGTGGGTTGTAGTTGGAAGAGTCGGTCCTGAGGCCGCTGGGGTAAATCCTGCTCAGCTGCCTCGAGTTGTGCTGCACGAAATCTGTCCCTGAGGAGAAGAGTTCGAAAACAGTGAAGCTCAAGTATATCTGAAGTGTGAACATAAGAGAAATAAACTGCAAATACAGTTGTAAATTGTGCAGGAAACCCCGATGGTACACATGTGAACCAGCCTGACCTACGGCAGGTTCATTTAGCTGAAGACCACAGAATCCACTTAAGATTTAACAGCTCCCACTCCCTCGTGCTAATGGTACCTGCTTCCTTCGCCAGCCTCTTGGCCTTGGACTCAGACAGAGAGGACATCTCGTAGCACTTGCTGTGAGAGCGAGCGTGCTCAAAGCCGTGGAAGTGCACGCTCTTGCAATAAACCACCAAGTCCGACAGCTCCCTCGACAGCTTGGACTTGGAGTTCTGCAACAAAAGGACGAAGAAAATGTCAAAATGGTTGATGGATGAATACTGTTCACACTACTTGAAACATGAATCCTGTAAATGAGAAGCCAATTATAATTACCCTGTATCTCAGATTTTAGTTTCACATTAGTAGAAGGTTTCACAGCTAGATGAACGTTTAAAGCTGCTGATAAATCTGGATAAAATGCTTCCTCCTTCTGCCTCATCAGTCATTCCATCAAATGAAATGATGAAAGCCACAAATATTTTTCAGTTAATCCCTCAACAGCAGGAAATGATGTTTGCAGTTCCCAGTAAGCTCTGCCTTGTAAATGTCTGCGGTTAAATATGAAATGCAGAGAGATGTTTGTTTTTTCCCACAGATAATAAGCAGTACATTGGATTCTCATTGTTATTTCCCTCACTTCACTATCTGTCTGTTAACAAATCCCTGTTTCCTGTTTCTTCTCACTATCTCCCTCCTTTCACTCCGGCCCCGCCTCCCTGTCTATACATTCAAACCATGTTTCCTGTCTATCGAGCTGCATTCACTCCTCGACTGGCCTCCGATATCGAGGAGAACTGAACAAGCACCTCACGGATGCTGCAAGAAATCAACTCATGCAACATCTACCTTTTTATTGTCATTCACACACCCAGCGGGGGGGTCTCCGGCAGACAGGCTCTCAGCATCATCGTTTGCCAACTCCTCTTCGTCGCTGACTTCATCCGTCAGGGTTTCATCCAGACAGTTTTCTAGACCACCGATCTTCTTGGCTTTCAGCAAGATTTTCCCCTTCAGTTCCTGCAATGAATAACCAACTATATCCATGGGTACAACAGAAAAATGTCTTCATGTACGTTGGTTCCACCTTTCTTTTATTGCTCTGTGCATTTCCTTTACGGCTGAACAGGTGTGGTGATGTGAGACGGAGGTCCCCATCCTGCTCATGGAGCTGCTCCATCCTCTGGCATTTTGCTGTCTCCTAACTAAATGCAGCAAAGTTCTGCTATTTAATTGGCAAAATCCTCTGTGGACGTCTGCAGAGCAATTATCTGCCATTACTTGAAGTTAGCATTGATTGTCCTAAGTGCTCTAATGGACGAGAGCTTGGAAGGTGGACTATTGCTTTTAGGATCAGCGTGAGATGGATAACAAGGTACAGATCGACCATTAATCTTTCAAATGTCTCTGAAGTGTTCACGATATTAGCTTCCCTCCGAGCAGAAGTCATCTGCTTCCCAAAATATATTTTATTGACTCAAAGTGGATGTTTTACTGGAACCTCATATCAGTTTTTCCTTTTCATGGAACATCTGCAGTCCGATATTTGTATATATATATACATAACATACATTATTTGAATTGAATATAAAATTTTTTTACATGGGTAGCTTTTATAAAAACAACAGTATTTATTTTATCATTCTAATAAAGCACGATGTGGCCAAACTGGTAAATCTTAAGTTCAAAAACCAAGCAGATCTAATGCCAGTGATGAAGAAATCTGGGAAGAAGAACGATTTACCAGCAACAAACGTGAGAATCTCGACTCTCGCTGTGAACAATCTGACCAGTGAACACATTATTTGGCTGTCGATGAAACATTCAACAAGATCCTCGGCTCTCAGCTACAAGTTATATTTCACGTGTCATGAGCAGATGAGACGCAGATGAGAATGCTTTCATGCATGAAGGCATTTACCAGCACAGTGCCTCCATTGATGACTTGGAAAACGAACTGGACGATGTTGTGATGAATTATTAACACACAAATATTTTTCTGGGGAGTTGAAATGTTCCGGGAAAACGGTTTCATAATTAAAAACTCTAACATGGCTGTAAAATAACTCACTGCAGGTCATTTGCTGAGGTCATTGTCAGTTCTAGAGAAGACAAAGCTAAATATATCAATTACTACTGAATGAATTACACTAGTAATTAAATAGACTGTAGACTGGAGGAGCCAGGGATTGAACCGCCGACATTATGGTTAGTGGACCACCCACTCTCCCTCATGTTCCTTCTTTAACCATGGTATTTCGTCTGGCACCACCCTGACTCCCACTGGTATTTGTCTGACTTTTCTTGCATTATTAAAACTGCCAATTGTCCAACACTTTGATTGATTTATCCGTTTGTCAATTATTGGGCGGCTGTGGCCGAGGGGTAGAGTGGTTGTCCCCCAACCAGGCGGTCTGCGGTTTGATCCCAGTCTCTCCCATCTGCATGCCGAAGTGTCCTTGGGCAAGATACTGACCCTGGATGCCCCTCATAGATAAAACATGCTGTCCACAGATGCACAGTATGAACGCATTTACCACTTTCCCTCAGTCTGACCATTACAGCCTCTCAGGGTCAGTAGCATGTGTATTTCTACAGTTTCATGACACGTTGGAAACCCAAACCCCTTCTGACCTGTGGAGAAGGAAGCTGCTGAGGCATCTGTCCGTCCAGCGGCGTGGTCAGCAGCGTGTCACCCAGGATTTGGCGGAGGTGCTGGGCCATGAGCGCCTGCTGCTCCACACCACAGTGATTCTCAAGGGACAGAATCACCGGGAAGTCTGACGCCTGTCAAGCAAAGACGCTCGTTGAGTAAACACACACACACACGTTTCTACAAACCACTTCAAAACTGTTTTTCCTCATCAAACGGTGTGAAAGAGTTGGGTCGGAAAGTTGGAAACACATGAGAGGATCCTGGTTGTTTTCCATGTAGGTCAAGCTCGGGAGGGGAATGTGTGAATTCACACGCACAGTGTTGTGTATGTAAGCTCAAACAATCGTTTAGCTCAGCTTGATATCTGGTTGAGGTGGTGTTGGCTTTCTGCGAATTCTGCCAACACCCCAGTGCAGATGGTGGAGGTTGGAATTTCCTCAGCCCTTGTTTTTAACTCTGTGTAAACCTGACTGGGCTGCGTGCTGGATCTGAGTGAACAAACGCTTCTAGAATCCGATGGTAAACGTGCTGCTCACCTTGAAGGCGTATTCTTTGAGTGTTGAAATGATGTCTCTAAAGAGAATCTTAGAAGTCAAAGTGTGACCATGATACACGACAGGTTCCCCATCACTGCCGTCCCAGGAGTCCAGCTCTACACAGCGACAGCCTCTCTTCAGGGCCCTGCACACACACACACACACACACACACACACACACACACACACACACACACACACACACACACACACACACACACACTTTAGGATAGGCTTCATTTATCTCTCTAATCGTGGTTATCTTTATAGCTTTATTACTTTTATCCTCTGTCTTTTCATGTCTGTAGGTTGTTCTTTCCATCTCTGAGATTTCCTGTATCACTGTTTTCCATTTTTGAACTGACAGACTTTAGGGTTTTTTTTACCAGTTCCTTGTTATTTGCTCTGGTGGTGTTATCCCAAAATAATTTGCACAGGATTTACTGGTTTGTCACATTTAAAATACAAGTAGATGCAAGTAAAACGATTAAATAATGGAAAATGTGTTTGTGGTTTGACATTAAGTCATCGTACAAACAAGCATCAATGTGGTTTCACTAATGTAATCATTATTTAATGTTTAAATGTTCATTTGGAGTAATTAAGAATCTTTCTACAATTTCCATGCAAACTCTCTCCAGGGATATTTGTTTAACCTCTCTCTCGCTCTCTCTTGTTAATGGAATTGTCTAATCTCTAATCACATGTGGTGTGTGTGTGTGTGTGTGCGTGTGTGTGTGTCTGTGTGCGTGCAGCGATCCTCACTGGATGTAGGCCTCCAGGCTGCTGTGTCCTCGGAGCTGGTTCTCCAGGAGGTAGGTGTTGTGTGAGGAGGAGATGAAGTAGTGGCTGAGCGGCTGGCTCATGTCCTGGTACAGACCCTGGTGCTCAGGGTGAAATATGGAGCCCTCCTGGGAGCACAGGTACATCTGGAAGCCATCGAGAGACATGGCACCTTGTTTCTTGGCTGGGCAGAGGAACACAACGACATCACAGTCATACAAACAATCAACTTAGAAAACTGTCAAATATACTTGACACAAATAGTCTCTTTGGGATTGAAAGCTCAGTCACTGGGAATACAACTCAGAACAGGCGACTTCATATCCAGTGGGCTTCAGGCGCTTGTCAGTGTGATAACGCATTAATGTCCTGTGGGAAAATTTAAATTTACAATATAAACTATAATCCATACGTCTGAAAATGTAATTAAAAGTGAAATTAAATCTATTAAATTACAGTTGGGCCCTTCTCTAGAAGGTTTGTGAAAAACTAAATATTACATGTATGAGGTAAGTGTAAATCCTAAAAGGCAATAAACTGCCACCGGAAAATATATGAATATTAAATATTAATTCACAATAATACATTTAATATCGATCTAGCTTATTAATGGCTCTGTAATGACAGGAATCACTGTGTTGTAAATAAAACATGGTGAAGATGCCCTGAGTCCCAACCACCTCTACCTGTCTCAGAGGGCTCGTAGCGATCGATCAGCTCCCGGGCATTCTGGGTACTCCGCTCCCCCCCGTGCTGCTCCATCCTCAGGAAGCTCTCCAGCTCGTCCACCAGCAGCTTCTCTCCGTCCCCAGAGTAGTCCTGGAACACCTTCCACACCTCGTCCCGCTGGGTCAGGATCTTGTAGAAGTGGACAAACTGCTCGATTTCCAAAGAGCCGCTCTCGGACTTATCGGCCATCTGTGGAACCAAAGGAGGGGCGTTGTGTGTGTGAGACCATTTGAAAGATCTTTGTTTTTGTAAATAATTTAGCTCGTCTTCCTCCCCCTCACACTTCCATCCTCAGTTCCTCTCACCGTAAAGAGATGGAGAGCATGTTCTTCATTCATGTCCACGTTCATCATCTTCAGCAGTTTGCGCACTTCCTTGAAGTTCATCTTGCCGTCTTTGTTCTTGTCAGCTTTCTGGAACCAGTCCCGGACCCACCTGAGAGCAGGCTGAGGGAAACTTGTTGTTTTTGGTTAACACATTCTGCTGTTAAATCTCTGTGTCTCTGCTTTACAAGTTGCACTCAGTTCTCATAAAGAAATATCACAACAGTTTCCCAAACATGGAGAACAATTGTGGAACCTCCAAGCTAACATGCACCGCCTACTGTAGTCAATTCATCTGCTGTCTTTTTTAAAGCCGCTATAAAACTTGCTATTTTACTCTTTCCATAAATTATTATGCATGTCTCAATACATTTTGGCACTATTCCGTTTTGCACAACTACTCATCCTATCAATCTCAATCTCATCCTGCATCTGCAACATGGAACAACATATACAGAACAATCTGAAGCTATTTAATTTTTATTCTCACTTTTTTTTATCTCCAGCTGTTCTTGTTATTGTAGATTCATTAGTTTTGATTTATTAATTTGCCTTTAATTGAATTTTGTGCGCTGTATTTACTCAGAAGGCTCCTACTTTTGCTCTAAGTTTTGCAAATCTGCACGTTTAACTGTTTTTTATTTGTGTTTTCTTGTTGTCTTTGTGTTATTTTCTGTACATGGCTACATTGTTAATGAGATCTCTACCTCAGTGTATTCCAGAGTTAAAATAAAGATTGAATAAAAACAATCAGAGTTGAACTTGTGTTTCTTTTCTTTTATTTCTTTTATTATATATATTTTTTTTTTTTTTTCTTTTTCTCTTTATTTTTTATTTCATTTATTTTAATTTTTTTAGTATTGATCATATGTTTCTATTTATTTATTTATTTATTCATTCATTTTATTTTAATATTACTATTATATTGTTATTGTTATTATTATTATTAAGATTTATGTCATCTATTCTTTTCAATTCTTGATTTTTTAACAATATTTGCTCATCTGTTGGGGCTGGGTGCCGGAGGGAGGGGGGTGGGGGGTTTGTATCTGTTCTGCTGTATGTTGGAATTACATTTGTAATTGTTATTGATGGAACAGTATTGTTTGTTTGTTAAATATGTAAAAATTCAATAAACAGATTGTTAAAAAAAAAACAAAAAAAACAATCAGAGTTTCAAACACACTCGTATCTGGAGATTTCAACCAGCGCTGAAATAACCTGATGATCTGCACAAAATTAAAGAGGAAAGAATTGTTCCCACTTTTAAAGCAGAGTATTCAGAAGAACGACTGATGAAATGCTGTTCGTCATCATTTAACATGAGAGTAAGTACTGTTTCCTAACACAGTAAGAGGATACTGGTCCAGCCTCTCCTTCTCGTCCATCGTCTGAGCCTTGTGAATTAACTTGCGCACCCCCTGGATCCAGGCCCGCGCCTCCTCGGGGGAGTCCGCCACTAGGTCCAGGTTGCCTTGGCGACCATGGAACACCAAGGTGAAGCAGAGGTCAGCGGGGTACTCCTCGGCGATGCTCAGCAGGACCTCGGACTGGTGGCCCTCGCGCACGGCCTCCAACTCGGTCACCGAGACTGAGGCAGGGTCACGACAGAGAAATGGTCACGCTACTTGAATTCTTTGTTGTGTGATATAGGATCTGTGTGTGTAGTTTGATATGATGAGAGGGAAGTTTGGTCAAAATTATCTAAACTCAAACTACAAGCGGGACATAAAGTGACTCTCAAATAGATATAAACAAAATCTGGAGCCCGACCTGTAAATTATAGTATAGTAATATTTATACTATTAGTATAGTACTTAGGTGTAATAACTATCAACCCTTGGCTACATGATGAACTTAATGAAAACTTTCGGTTGCTTTGCAAATTGTTTGTGGTCTGAATGCTATATCTATAGGTTTAAACGAGAGGACTGAGACCACTCACACACCTGAGCAGTAAATGCTCCTAAGCGTAGCACAGCAGACTGGAAACAGAAGAAAGCAGCCGGCTCCGTCTCAGCGTAACAAGATCAGCCCGGTAACTTCCTCGAGCCGCTGACGGTTGCCTGGCTACAGATCCCGGTCGTGACATAACGCTTGTGATAATGTTAGTTAAAGAGTTAAAGTCACGGGGAAAGAGATTGAGTGGAAGGATATAGGATATATTGTTCAGCCAATTACATCCAATTTTTTAAAAGTCATTTTGTTAATAGCTTTTTTGGTGTCTATTAAGTTAATAATATTGGAGGGGCAGACAGACAGGCTGGGGAAACATGAGTAACCTCAATCATCAGGCTACAGGAGCACTCCCACATACATTTTTAACTCATACACTGACTCGTAATACTTATATAATGTGGTTTATATTTAGGCGAAGGCAAATGAATGAGACAATGGCTAAATCAGACTAAATAATGCTTTGCTGTGTCCACACGTCTCTACTCACAGGTGGAGTGACCCTTCCCTGCCCATCTGGACTTGTACCAGATGGTCAGGCCGTCCTCCAGGAGGCGGAAGTGCCGCGGCTTCTTCCACGAGCGGGACTTGACTTTCCTCAGAGTTGAGCCCGCCATCATGACCTTGACATGTGGATCATCTTGGATATCTGTGCACAGGGATGGGACGAGTCAACTCTTTAAACAAATTGTGAAATTGTCTCATTTTTTTGCAACTTCGGTCAGAATGATTAATGTTTACTCACGAGAGCCTTCGGGATCCATCGCTAACTTCGAATCATGCCAAAGGAAATTTGCTGCTGAAAAGAAACAGATGTTGGGGAGATGCTTCACATATTTTTCCCTGTTTCTGAAAGAAACTGAATTTCAGAGTTTTCAGAATTCCAGCTGCTCACAGAAAAATATCAATCTTCACTAGAGGATGTCCCTGCTGATCCAGGGAAGTGAAACCTCCATCCATCAGAATAACCTGCTATTCTGTTGTGTCTCACAATATCGTGATCGGTCGGGCAGCAGATGGTGAGAAGAATTCTTAAGATCCAGACACAGACCCATGTGTGAACTGAGTAGACACCAGCTGGTGTGCAGTGACTGACCCTGACGTCTGTGATACATAGAACATGAGCAAACAGAAAATGTAAGATGAAAGAGAAAGGGACACTGACTCAATCTTTAAGTATTTAGTCGATTGGAGTCTCTGCAGCGGTTGTTCTCTTTTGCCAACGTCCCTTTAAGGGCTACGAGTCAGCATTTAAATTTGGATCCTGTCTCGCCATCAGTTTTACTCGTTCATTAGCAGAAAGCCGACTGAAAGTGCTTGGAAAAAATACACACTCAGCAATCTGTTCTTCTTACATCAGCCTGGTTGAACAGAATCGCAGGAGCAGACAGTTATTGATGTGATATTTCACCACATGTGATTGGAGTGGAGTCATTCTAAGATTTGTTTTCATTATAATGTAAAAAACATTGTAACACACACACACACGGGTTGAGCTGGGCCTTGGGAAACTGTTTTTCTGTTTGTCTCCTTCTCTGGTGCGGTGGCCACACTGGTGCTGAATACTTTCCCCCTGCAGCGGTTGGATGACACGTCAATGCCACAGAATGACAAACTGAAATAGAATGATTGTGTCTGGCACCAGCTGATTTAGGATCAGCAGGGTGGACGTGGACGGCACTTTAATGTTCATCGATCCGAAATCAAAGTTGTCTCCTGGTTTTCCAACATACTGGAGTATTATTGCAGCAAGGAAAACAAACTGTGGCATAGCTCAGCCGCTCCTGTTAGCTGGAGCTTCTATGTGTGTGTGTGTCTGTGTGTCTCTCTGGACCAATCCTGTACAGACAGTCATAGTTCCTACAGGCGGTGAATTGTAATTATTCAGTCTTTCCATGTAGTTTCACCCTGAAGTTTGTCAATGTCCCGACACCTATTGGAAGTATTGTCATGAATTTGGTAGAAGCACTTTGGTGTCTTTATTCATCCATTATCTGATTAAGATTTAATTTTATTCAATACTTTGGTTTACTACCAAAGTATTCAAACGACCTTCTCCATGTTAGCACTGGCACTGCCGGGATGTCGGCCTTTAATCCAAAGTGCCACCTCCTCACAGAGCTGCTGGCACGACTCCGCTGACCAGAAGGCCTTAATGCTGCCTGAAATCCCACCATTCTATCTTAACACAATCATAAAGTGTCTCATTAAAAGCAGAGAAACTGACACACAATAAGACAGATGCCCTGTGTCTCAGTGGAGGCTGATAAACCTCTGTTATCTCTGCTGTCGGCCGATAAACGTGGATCAGACTCCTCCGGAAACAGGGAAGGTTTTCTGAAGTCAGTTTATCTGTGTTCCTGTCTGACAGCGATCCTTTCCTTCCACTGTCTCCTGAAACAACAAGATCTAATCTGAAGTTCTCCATGTTTCACAGCCCCTTGTGCCCCCCCACACCCCCAGTTCTCACCACAGCATGACTGACGTGGTGCAAGGAATGTATTCGCAGTTGCCTCACAATTTAAAATCACAACGGAGGAAACAGACGGACTGTGAAAGTGAGGCGTACTTTCCACTGCTAGTCGCTCCATAAATTAAAGTCCACTTTTCATGTGTCGACTTTTCTCTGCTCAGCCACGTTTTACTTTCCATCCCAGTTTTTCAGATCATTCTGAAACGCTGGAACTTTAACAAACACCTCCTTCAGACTTCAGACCTCAGACGTTGAAGCTCCAGTCGGGTCACATGATGTTTTATTTGTGGGTGAGTGTTGTGGACTTGCTCTCCTCACGGGTGAGTCACACTGGGCCACTTCTTCAAGGGAGTGCACAGACCACAGACACACAAAGACATGACTCATGAGGATATCTGACAGGAAGGAAACTGGGAATAAACAAGTCTGTGATGAAGACTAACAACTTTTGGACTGTGTGAGTTTAGATCTAAACACCGTTATCCCTCATAAGAATATGGCCTTTCTTAAGGAGTCTGCATCCTGTTGTTTACCATCACTTTCGCCCTGCACACAGTTATGTGAAGAATTCAATGAACATGTGAACAGGCTCTTCCCGTCCAATGAAATCCACGGATAAGTCCAAATCCCAGAGGGGAGGGAGGCTTGTGCAGACTAAATTAGAACCAGATACAGTAATATGAGACATGAAAGCATCACTACAACAAAGCCTGCCTGCAACTGCAGCTAACGCGAGGAAGAATGACAACAATTAGGATTTGTCTCTGGCAAGAAAAGGAGTGATACTCACCAGAAGTAGAGATTTCACTGGGGATGTTATTAGTCAGCCCTTCAGAGCTGCTCTCCCAGAAAGGGCCTCATCTGGTTCAAGGGTAAGATCCGGGGTTGAGAGCAGGTTTGGGGAGGTGTGCACGTTCCTGTGGACAGTGAGGTCCAGATGAAGGAGAGTCCAGGGACTGTGAGCTGAGCTCCGGGCATTAGAAGACCGGGATCGTCCAGAGGGGGAATCTGGCTCTCTCCTCCCCTCTCTCCTCTGTCTTACTGCTGGGTCAGAGAAACCTGATTCCCTAGTCACTGCTGCCACACGCTGGTGAGCTCCACTCCCACCACCCCTCCTCATCGTCATCCTCCACCTCCTCCTCCTCCTCCCCCCCCTCCCAGGCAGCCTTCCTTCCTTTCCTGCCACTCCCTCACGCCACCATCCGCAGACCTGCATCCAGTGAAGGTCGCTTCCCTCATCCTCAGCTTTTTGAAAAAATCTGTCCGTCCTCCTCTCAAATTCTTCCGGCTGGTTGTGGCTGCTGTTAGGAGTGACTCTCATTTTTCTGGATCAACACTGATAACAGCAGCAACACAATCCTGGGAAGAGGCGAAGCCAAATTATAAAACATAAAAGAAATGTCATACCACATGAGCAAATCTCCCTCTGTAGATGTGGTCACTCCTTCTTTGTGACATCTCTGCTCCTTTTCTCTGATTAAACAGTTACTGGGGTCAAATCTGCCCCCCCCCCCCATGATATTGGTAGATTGCAAAACGATAAAGAGAAAGTGGAGAAGCTGGCAGGAAGCCACATGCTGCGGAAAAGGAGCTCTGAGTCACCGACTGCAGTTTATACACAGTTACCTTCTCAGCTGTAGATGTGAGAATGCAACGATTATAGTTGGGTTTGGATGTAACTAAAGCGACATATGGACTTTCCACATTGTCGATCCGGTCCAACTAATGTACTCCTCCATTTGCAAGGCTCTCTGAACCAGACCCATTATGACTGCAGCTCTTGCCTCATAAACAGTGTGGGGGGGGGGGAAATCACAATATGTTGTTAGGAACAACGTCCCAGGGCGATCAGATTTGCTCTCAAATGGAAGGCTTGAGCGAAGGTGTTTCAGTGATGCACGATGTTCATCTCAGTCATTGTGAGGATAATGGAGCCGATGGGGGCAACAATCTGTTAATGCACCGCTGAAAGGAAACGAGAGCTGGTGAGTGAAGTCAGTGGGGCTGTTAGCCGAAGCACTCAGAGAGCACAGGTGAGGGAATCGCTCATCGGACTGAGTGAGGCCAACTTTAATAGGACTTCCCAATATTATTCCCTTTGCTTGAAATGTATCACTGATCAAAATGTGTGTCTGAGTTACCTTTTGTACCAAGGCTGAAATGTACATGAGAGCTGAAACATTTCATCAGCTGAACATGACAGATATTATAGGATTTAGTGTTTTTTTTAACTCTTTTGCTTTTCGACTTTTGGTCAGACAAAAGTCTCACAGAAATTGTGATAGAAAAAAGTGGTTGCAAATCTTAATTAAATCAAACTGATGGTGGAATCGAACCCAGGCTGTATCGGGAGTTAAAACCTTCTCCTCGTGCACTTGTTGGGGTTTTACAATCCAAACACATCACTTCAAGTCAGGTCTACCATTCCCATGGCTGTGACTGCTTTGTGTTTGTGTCGGCCATGAAACAGGCTGTTGATCTGATCAGGGCGTACCCCACCGCCCCAGTGCGAAAAGCAACAATGGACAACATTTCCTGTCACTGGCCCCACAAGAAAAAAAAAGAAGGAGTTTGTTGAATTTGTTAATATATTAAAAACACACAATGCTTTCATCCTTTTGAAGTACACTTCAAATGACCAGACTTTCTGGACACCACAAGGGACCGACATTCACACAATCGCATAAATTGGACATCAAGGTTTATAATAAGGACACCGATACACATGCACTGCTCTTTCAAACGAGCTTTCATCCCAAACACAGCTACAGGGGACTAATAAAGTCACAGCTGGTGAGTGTTGTAGTGGAAAATTCTACTGTTCCTGTAGTGCCTGTAAGGTCAACACAGGTTCAAATGTATCTGATCATAAGTTCTTCTGTTTTCAAGTGACCCGGGTTCATATGAGTCATTGAACTGTGTTTGTTCCTGAAACTTTCTCTAAAAATCTATTGTTGGAGATCGTGTCTAGACACTGTCTCGTCAAAGTTTCTGTTTCAAATGCTAAATCTTAAGTTTCTTTATGATGTTATTGATGCTGTGATCAGATGATCTGCCTGTCCACGTGTGCTGTTCATGTGTTTGTGTAAAGTCCCTCTGAGTGTTTTGAGGAACTTAGGGGGGGCTTCTTAACTGCCAGTTCCTGAGAGACTCTTTGCACTCTCAAGCAGACAGCCTTGCTCTCAGTTTGATTGTGTCCGGAGCTTCGTTAATAAAAGACAGACTAGCTGTTTGTTTGATTCACTCTTTATTCCTGATGACGACGTAAAATTGCCATAACAACTTGGTGTCAGCAGTGGGATGCATAGGTGACCATCGGAAACCGGACCTGGACAGATAGGCCAACGGGCTCGAGTATCGAGCTCGCCTCATACCCGACAGAAACGGAAGGAGGGCTCTCCATCTCCGGACCTACCGATCGTCACTACTGCATTCCACGAGACGGACCTTTGCATGTCCACAATTTAATTCGGGTAAGACAGTTGTTATTTTCTTAAAGGAATAAGTGAATCATAAAGGGTAGGATATACTGATCAAATTAGAGGGGTCGTATAATCTGAGTTGTAGGATATAAAACATATCTGAGTGAATAGGGTAGGATATACTGATCAAATTAGAGGGGTCGTATAATCTGAGTTGTAGGATATACAATATATCTGAGTTTCTGTAGGACAATCGTCGTATTGATCCGAGAAAGACACGGTACCTGTCTGAGGATAAATCAATGAATTTATCCGAGTTAAAGTAGGGCTTTCGTCGTATTGACCCGAGTTGAATATTAATATAAATATCTGAATAGGATAAATCAATGAATTTATCCGAGTTAAAGTAGGGCTTTCGTTGTATTGACCCGAGTTGAATATTAATATAAATATCTGAATAGGATAAATCAATGAATTTATCCGAGTTAGAGTAGGGCTTTCGTTGTATTGACCCGAGTTGAATATTGATATAAATATCTGATTAAAGGTGGGATTAATCGTTGTATTAATCTGAGTTAAACATTATTAATAATATCTGATTAAAGGTAGGATTAATCGTTGTATTAATCCGAGTTAAACATTTTAAATAATGTCTGAATAATAAGTCAAGCACATTCTGGCTGGGAAATCCCACACCATCATCTGCACTTCCTGTTTTTTGTACACACACACACACTCAATCTCACTCTCACACACACACACACACACACACACACACACACAAACATTCTCGTTTAAAAAGCGCACACACACACACAAGTACTTCACATTAAAACCCTGACTTCCTCCTACGAACACACAGGCTTTCAACCACCCACCCACACACACACACACTGGGACAAAAGAAATATGGGGAGCAACAAGTCTAAACTAGACCCAGTACAATGGGATTCTCCCATTATCAGGGATATGAAAGGAAAATATGGAGATGAATGTTGTGAATGTTTAGAGGTATGGGTTGAACATCTGGGATTTCCCTCAAAAGGAAGTCTGAGTATGATGTATTTGTAATACATATGAATGGTGTTTGCATATGCAAATTAGGAAATATTCAATAAGTGTGGAGCTCATGTGCTTGTCAAATTCATTTCAAAAGAAACTTGTAATACAAAAAATGTTACGTTTACATGGCTGCTTTCATTGTGTAAAGTTTCATTTTGAAAGGAGTAAAGGAAAAAAATAATCTTTTTGGGGTGTATTGTTGCCGGGCCTTATATGCACACATTGATGAGAATTAAACATATTTCCTCAACTAGGATTTCTTAGGACTTTTAGTATGTTGTTCTGGACACCTCATAGAAATAATCTATGCTGAAAAAAATTCTTTTACAATTACTTCTATTTTTGGCTCCAAAATGGGCTACTTTGCCTGGACTATGAGTCTTGAGAAAGACAAAATGTTAAGTCAGACGAAATAAAGACAAGTCATCTGAAAAAATGTGAAAAACATGAGAAATGTTTAGCACAATGGGAAAAAGAGTCTTGACTGCGAGAGAAACGCAGCAAACAGGGAAAAGTCACCAAGAACGAATCCGTCTCTACTCCTAAACCACAGGGTCCAGGCAGCCCCACAGCTCACTATGTGTTGTCACCACATAATCCATTTGTTCCTTCTGTATCACAACCCACTGGACCCCCACCGTATGATACTGAAACTAACCCACCTGTTATTATTTCTTCTCTTTATCCTGCTCTGCCACAACCCGGAGCGTATGCAAAATCCAAGGGGGAAGATTGGTGTCCACCACCACATCCACACCCGCAGCCCCTGGTCCACCTCCAACAACAACAACCAGCCCAGCATGACCAACACGCCCTCAACCCCAACGCATATGACTCTGACGAAGACTACAAAGATGAGTCACTCCTCCAGGCGCCAGCCATAACCACACCCATCCCAATGCCCAGTCCATCGCTGAAGCAGGAAATAAAGAAGGAAGGACAAAGATTTAAACACGAACATGACACTTGCAACAACCTGTCCAAACCCGCCTGGTCCATGCCAATGATTGAGTTCCCAGGTCCAGACGGAAGAGCTGTCCTGGTTCACCGCCACATGGACGCAGAGATGCACGAGGCCACAAAGACTTGGTTTCCCCCACTGAGCCAAGGTGGAGGCCCGTGGGCTGACAAACTTCTCACTTTCTGTCGAACCTGGAGACCAACCGGGTCCGAGCTGTCACGACGACTCCTCACTCCTGACCAATACGGGAGAATACAGGTGATCGTCGAAGAAGATGGTGGGCTCCAGACCCGAGCAACAACAGCAACCTGGAACGCAGCCAATCGATGGGAAACACACGTGACTGCCGTCACCGCCGCCCTGAGAAATGGTTTCCCCACCACAGTCAACATGGGCCCAATCCAGTCCTGTAAACAAACAGCGACAGAGAGTGTGACAGATTATCTCCGCCGCCTGGAAGACGCCTGTTCAGCACACAGCGGCCATGAGAAACCTGCCACTTATGAAGGAGCAGACACTGCCTATGAAGCGCTACTAACTAAAGTCCTTCTACGTAGCAGGCATGAAACCAATTATCAGAACCAACGTTGACAAGACCCTCATCGCAGGATGGACTGAGTGTCGCATGCCAGACATAATCTGCCATGCAAAACACGCGGAGCAAGCTGAGAATTCAAAGAAAGACAAACAATCCAACGAAGGTCATGGGACCATGATGAAAGCTCTTGCTGCTTCCACCACAGCTTTGACAATGTTCTTAGTGGGAGGCAGAGGCTGTTTTGATCATGGCCGTCCCAGACAGAGACACACGAATATTGGTCTCGAGAATGTCCACAACGTACCAGAGGTGGCCGAGGGATGCGAGGAGTGCATGGCAGAGACCAGCCTAAGCTGGATAAAATGTTTACCACTGGTGTTGATGCAAATGCGTTTCAGAACCCAACCTAAGAACAACCTTTCCCCCTACGAGATTCTCTTCGGGGCCCCACCCAGAACAGTGTTGGAGCCCCACGCCGTTACTGACCTGCAAACATGCCTGCATGATAACGCCCTTGTGTCTTACTGCATTAATCTGTCAAAAGTTTTGTCTTCCACCAGAGCAAGAGAACGGGCGGCGCTGTCCCTGTCGGCGACAACACCACTGCACGACCTGACCCCTGGGACACACATCCTAGTACGGAACACCAGACGGAAACGGTGGACGGATAAATGCTGGATAGGACCCTTCCAGATCCAACTGGTCACCCACACAGCAGTAAAGGTCGCCGAACGTCCCACCTGGATACACGCCAGCCACTGCAGGAGAGTTCACGCACCTGACGACGTCCCTCCAGTCATCTCTTCCACACCGGACCCTCAACAACAACACAGCAGCCCCTAAATCAAATAATCAGGTGAAGGGCTGGTAACCTCTCCCTGATTCCCAACATGGCCAACCGTTTCAGAACCACCGCCAACTGCTTCAACATGCTACTACTCATGCTGACTATCACCGTCATCGACGCCAGGAAAATAGCCTCATTTCCTACCTCGATTTATTATGAAACAACATTTTAAATATTTTTGGAGTAATGTCGCGGATGTTCCCCTTCGAGCCTACAGTATATATCAAAGTATGTAACCTCCAATTTTGGGGTGTTGATCAATACTAAAGTATGATCAAAAGGGAGGAAATGTAGTGGAAAATTCTACTGTTCCTGTAGTGCCTGTAAGGTCAACACAGGTTCAAATGTATCTGATCATAAGTTCTTCTATTTTCAAGTGACCCGGGTTCATATGAGTCATTGAACTGTGTTTGTTCCTGAAACTTTCTCTAAAAATCTATTGTTGGAGATCGTGTCTAGACACTGTCTCGTCAAAGTTCCTGTTTCAAATGCTAAATCTTAAGTTTCTTTATGATGTTATTGATGCTGTGATCAGATGATCTGCCTGTCCACGTGTGCTGTTCATGTGTTTGTGTAAAGTCCCTCTGAGTGTTTTGAGGAACTCGGGGGGGGGCTTCTTAACTGCCAGTTCCTGAGAGACTCTTCGCACTCTCAAGCAGACAGCCTGGCTCTCAGTTTGATTGTGTCCGGAGCTTCGTTAATAAAAGACAGACTAGCTGTTTGTTTGATTCACTCATTATTCCTGATGACAACGTAAAATTGCCATAACAGTGTATGCAGAATATGTACATACAATTCAGATTTCACAGCAGCAGTCAGAATACTGTTGAGTGCTCTACGAAATAGGGGATATTCAAGATCATTTTTAAGACACTGTTTAAAAAACTATAAAGATCAAAAACCACAAATAGAGAGAGAAATGATTCCTCTTATTACAACATTCTCTACTATGAGTGGAGTAATGAACAACAAACTTAAGATCAATTTTCAAACAATGATACAAACTTAAAATACCTGCTAGTTTACACCAGTGCGTCACAAGAAAAAAGTGTTTTGTAAACTTAAATTCGTCAGAAACACATGTTGAGATATCTATGTTTTGTTCTTTATCCTATGACTATGTTTTACCTATATCCTATGAATAATATCAGCTGTATAGTCTATATGATCAATAGTGCATAATACAAAGTATAAACTGTGAACTGTGAACTGGTTTACTGAAAACAACATGTTTTCTACAGTTGGTTCCTCAGACGAACTGTGAGCCAGAAGGATGTAAACATGGAACTTGTCTGAATTATTAACCTTTCCCATTTGAACCTCGAATTCACGAACACGACGCCGGTTCCGGGCGAGGACTAGGCTCAACACACACAAACCAAGATCTATTTAATAAATTTAGACGTCACGAAGTAGTAATAACAACGTAATCTATTACAAAAACAATACATGGATGTAGACAACTCAAATTAATAACATGTAATTTGATATGTGAGTTAAAACAATCAGTTTATCGATACGAAATTCATTAAAAGTCACAAGTCACAATTTTATTTGAAATAGAATATAAATAAATAAATGTCACGTAAGTCCAATAAAATATAATATATTCATAGATACACGGTATCATGAATGATAATACATAAATCTGTTTAGGAGTCTGTGAGAGGCAGCCTATAAATAGAGGAGCCATCGGTCCCCTCACTCACTCTTCCGCTGAACGTTGTAGTGGAAGGACCTCACAGCTCAGATAGAAATATTTTACCTTGTCACGTGCCTAAGAAGACCTGAAGAAGACCCAAGAACAAACTGGATGGTGACAAACACAGACAACTGTTAAAGTTCATTTAAAGCTTTATTTTGGATTTTAGTTAAATTCTCCACATCGTCTACACCAGCCTCCGGCACCACGTAACTTACGGGTCTGCGTCGCTGTTGATATCCAGGGGGTCTCCTCTCAGGAACCATTGCTGTATAGCTCACCGTCAAAACTCACTTGAAGAGACTTCACCCTGACAGTCTTGATGATTTTGAAAAGCACAAGACAGAGTGTAATTATAGTGGCAAAAAGACAAACACCCCCTATAGGCAGACCCGGCTTTTTGAACACACAGTAACACAGGGGGAACTTAATTTTCTCATTACTTTGTGCATAGTGAAGGGAATGCATCCTTTGTCTACAGTTGGACTGAATTTGATGAATTGATTCATGGATTAAACCCCAATCTGACAGTGACTTCAGGAAGTACACTGCGAAGGAAAATAGAAGCAGATTTCAATGCCAAGAAAAGTTATCTGAAAGAGAAACTGAAGACGGTGCAATATATTTGCACCACTGCTGACATCTGGTCCACTAGTAAGACAAGCTTCATGGGGTAACAGCTCACTTGATCAAGCCAGATTCAACTGAACGTAAATCAGTCGTTCTCGCATGCAGACATTTCCCAAGTCCACACAACTAAAACCGCATTGCAGAGATATTGGAGGAAATCCACTCAGTCAATTGAAATCATCATTGCAACAGTGACTGACAATGGGTCAAATTTTGTAAAGGCCTTTAAGGAGTTCAACATATCTGTTGTTGCAGATGAAGACGAGAATGGTGGCACAGAAGAAGATGGACTATCCTTTGTAACCATTGATGCTTCAGAAGAAGAAGTTACTGAAGGTGCAATCATCCTACCACCTCATGTGAGATCACTCATACACTAAAGAAAAAAAAACAAATGTACATTTTTAAGTCCCCAGATGCAACTGCAGAACCTTGGGGTGCTGTTTCTTTTTAAACCTAGCCAAACATTTCTGTCTCCATCGTTCCAGTTTTAAAATCCTGAGTCAAGCGCCACAAATAACTGAAGCCATGCCAATGAGTTGGTCATCTAGGCTCTGCGCCTGAGTGTGTATGAGAGATGTGTGGTGTGGTTGTTTGGCACAGAGCTGAAGTTGTTGGGCGTTTGGTTGGGGAGGGAGAGGAGGAACAGTCTGTTTAAAAGCATTTGCCGTGGACGATGGAGGGGCCGGACTCATCGTACTCCTGCTTGCTTAGTGTGTACCACTGATGCGAAGCAGGCGTTGAAGGACTCTCCCGTCTGAACCACATAGCCATGGGAAAATGCGCTGGCTACCGCCATGATTGTCAGGAAGGAGGCGAATCCACCAGTGTATGCTCCACTCAGCTGAAGATCCTGGCCTGGTGGCAGAGAGTGAAACGGCTTCCTCCAACCTTCAAGATGATGAGGAAGAGGACTTCTTTGTTTCTGAAGAAACTCAAGTCGAAGAAAGACAGGAGACCACAACAAAGTTGAGTTAGAGACCCTCGGTTTTCTGGAGGACACCAGGAAAGACCTACCTGCTTTCTCTTCAGCAGTACCCACTGATCCAGCTCCTTTTTGTTCCATTTAACACAACCCTCCCCTCTTCAGCTCCGGTTGAGAGACTGTTCTCGTTTGCAGGAATAATATTCCATCCGCACAGGAGGCGGTTAACACCAGAAATATTTGAAAAGTTAGTTGTTCTTAAAGGCAACTAAACTCAGTGGGTGGGTCTCTAGAACCAAAATGTAAGGATTATGTCATAAAGATGTCAGTGTGAACCTGTATGAGACACTTAACACTGTAATATAGAACTATGTGGCCTACCATGCCACTGGCCAAGGTACAGTAAAAGAGAAGTAGGCTACTCACTTAAGTTACATGTTCACTTTTGTATTGATTTACTCTTTTCGTTTTTTATTCATTTTTCTTGATGTACAGTAATTTATTTAGGCTGTTTACCTGTGTACAACTGGTTTTAATTATATATTTTGCTTTTATAGTATACATAGGCCTAATGTATGATGCTATTCATATGTGATGAATATTTTCTTGTTGATACAAAGTCAAAGTTTATGGGCTGTTAAGTCCCATTAATAAAAATACATATACATAATCAATCAAGTGGTTGTCTTTTAATAGCTTTGCCTAGTTACACTGATATTCTGTGACTGTTCTTTTTTTGTGGGGTTCACCAGAGCTTTGTGTACATTATATAGCCCAAACCTGAATGCTCTGCTATACCAAACTGTGAGAAAACGGAAAATCCAGAAAAAGTATTTCCTATATTTTAAATTGTTACATTTCCTGGCACCAGTATTTTGTATTTTATTTTAATACATTTATTTGAGAGGTAGTTTGTATCAAAATACATTTTGATGTATTCTTGCCCATCTCTGTCAATATCATTATCAAAATCAGCTCTAAAAACCTATCTATGGATCTATCTATCTGCCAGGCTCTCAATAAGAAGCCTTTCAGTTGGGATAGAAGCCTCAAGTGGAGGTGATGACACAAATTAGTTGATTGCAATCCATCCAAAAGCAAAACATCTTCCTCCTTTATTAAGTCCCTTTCGACAGTGTTATCGCACCACATTTGGCCAAGCGCATAATCTACACTGTGAAACTTTTGTGCACAATCCTTCTGTGTCCGCTGTCAGCACACACTTTGTCCATGTCACTGCGGAGCCAGCGGGATGCCCCTTGCATCGGTGACTTGACCTTCCTGTAGGTTCTTGACCAGTTGTGCGAGCCAGCGCTTGGTGGTGGTGTCGTCCTTCAGCACCTGAGCAAAGGTGCTGTCCTTCAGCTGGTCGGGCAAACACTGACGCAGGGCTTCTCTGGCTCTGGAGACGGGAAAGCAACATGTCAAAAACCAATGTGCTTTTCTGTCATCGTCTTACTATGAAGCAGAACAACTTATTGTGTTGCAGGCTAACATGCACACTCATAACTTGAAGCACAAACACTCTAGCCTTTACTATATGCATTATTGATACTGTTTACTTTAAAGGAACGTAGCTATAATGGATCTCGGATTTATTAACTATCACTCATATTCAACATTTAACTAACAGTTGCAACTGAATATGAGGCCTGACTCATAGCTCCTCCTAGTGGCAACTGCTAATGTTGTTAAAGTCACATTCTCTGTCTGGTTCATAGCTTCCAGGGTTGGGAGGGAATACAGCCCAAATTTAAAACAGGTGACCACATGAAGTTGAGTGTATCTGTTGAACACTGCACTACCTGAGATTATCTGAGAGGCGAAGGTAGCAGCGAACAACGTGCTTCAGCAGACGTGCTGATGGTTCTTTTGACAGCTGCAACACCATTTTGCCCTGTGAAGACAAAGATGGGGATGACACAATGTCATTTGTTATTGATGCAAAGTGTTTCCCGATGCAGAGTGACAACAAAAAAGTACATTGAATTGTGATGTTTCTGAAGGGACACTTACAAGGATCATCGCCACATGGGAAAAACGTTCATAAGTCTGACATATGTAGGCCAGCCCTGTGTCATCCAAGAGAATCTTCTGAAGTATGAAAGTTGCAACCTACGAAACACAAAGTGAAGGATGCTGAGCTGTCAGGCACTGATATAAACACAGTATTCAATTTTCTCCAACTTAAGAGTTAAACATTTGTTAAACTGAAACTATATAAGTGCACAGAATCCAATAAAAAGCAGCAGAGGGGGAATGAGAGGTAGTAGAGCTCTTATATAAAAGGAGGAAACAGATTCATATGTTAAAAAGTGTAACATAAAAAAAAAACTAAGAAATTAGGGAAAGAAGGAAAAATGTTGAGATGGGACATTTATAATATTGTAGTCGTTTCCCTCCAGTCAGCAAAGTGTTTGTTCGTTTGGGATCTTTATAATATTGTTTAGTCTCTATCTAACTATGTTAAGTGCCTTGAGATTATGCATGTCATGATGTGGCTCTACACAAAAAACATTTTTTTAATTGAATCATTTGAGGAGACAACTGTTTGTCCGTTCGATAAGTGTCTGAAAAGCAGCTTAAAATACCGTCTTGGATAATTCGCTGCCGGATTCCATGATACGGAGACACAGCGGGATGATTTCAGTGGTGAGGAGGAAGTTAATCACTTCCTGTTCATCCGTTTTGACCAAAGCACCTGCAATAGATACAGAGACATCTTGTTGAGAATCAATGAAACATAAACAAATAATGCAAATTGTCGAAGCAACAGGAGAGTTACCGATGACGCCGAGGCTGGTGAGTCGCAGGTACTCAAATGGCCGTGTTTTGCTCACAGTGTGCAGGAAGGGGTAAAGGAAAAGAGGAATGTGAGCCGCGAGAAACGCCGACCTGGTGAGGAACACAGAATCAAAACACTTCAATCACTCTTTACTCAGACATTATAGAATGTAAACTGCAATGCAACCTTTCTTTTTACCTGTGGCATAGTTGACACCCAGAGAAATTATGACAAGTCTCTAAATATTAAAAATCAAATAACTTCATGAGAAGTCCAACTCTGAAACCAACTTCAGATTAAAGGGATAGTTCACCAAAAAATGTAAATTCACTCATTATCTACTCACCACTATACCTTTAAGATGTGCTTGGAAGATAATTGCAAAAGATTCAAGTATTTTACAGGCTAAAGTTATAATCCTTCCAACAGTTAAATTTAAGTTTATCTATTAATTAATTTACATAGGGGGGGATGTAAATGAAAGAAACTAAAACATCATAGAGCATCACTTCACTCACGGATACAAATATGCAAAGTTTTCATAACAAAAAGAAAACAAATTTCAAAATGATTTTCAAGGTCTGCTCCAAAAACTAAATAATTACAGACATATCAGCAAGTTGAGAGAAAATCCTGTTGATGTAGTGGAAGAAAATCCTTCTGTCCTGAACACGAGGTCATAGAGGTCACATCTTTCAATTGTTCCCCTGGTGCAAAACTCCTCCTTACCGTGTTTCCGGGTGCGAGGCGACACACTGCAGAAGTGCCAGGGCATTGCACACTCGGTTAGACTGGTGAGCCGTCAGTGTGGGCGGATTTATAGATGGATAGATGTTCACGATCTCCTGATAACAAAATCAAAATCACACGATCAGACACTCAAACCGTAAACCAGCGCCACCACCACAGACGTATCAATGGGACGTGGATTCACACCTGCAGCAGGGCAGCGATGGTGCCACAGGAGTGCCAGAGCATGGGCGCCAGGTCGGGCACGGATTCACGCTTCTTGCTCAGCTCCAGCAAGGCGTTCTCCCTGGTCTCCGGACTGGACAGCTCATTGATCCACTGGTAGATCTTCTCCCGGTCCACCTGGGCCAGAGCTGTCACATTAGTCACAGCCTGCGGAACAAAGGAGGAGGGGTCAATGCATTTGTGGTTACCTGCCAATTAACTCTTAATTGCAGAGTGGACACACGGATACACATTTAACTTCAAGTATCTGATCTTCAGTTATCCTTCAAAATGTTTACCCTCATCATTGCTGCTAAAACCTTTATCCTGATGTTTTCCTACACTTGACATCTAAGAGGCACTTGTGTCTCTCTCTGAGGTTTCTACGTATTTTCCCTTACTTTTGTTGAGGGTTAAGGACAGAGGATATCACACCATGTTAAAACTCTATTAGACATTACATTTAGCTGACGCTTTTATCCAAAGAGACTTACAATAAGTGAATTCAACCCTGAGGGTACAAACCAAGAATCAAGAAAGTGCAATTTCTTCAAAAATAAAGCAAAACTACAAAGTGCTATAAGTAAGTGCCATTTAAGTGCTACTAAATTGTTAGTTTCTAAAATTGTTAGTATTTTTTAAAAATTTTATTCAAGGTATAGTCGAAAGAGGTATGATGTGTAAGCTTTCTAATGTCCGGATGTCGTTTAGGAGCCAGGACAGCAAACAGTCGTGACAAATTGTGATTTATGAATATTTTCACTCTATACAAATACAATGTGATTGCTTGATTGATACAGAATCCAACAGGGACACGTGGTGCAGGCAGGTGCGGAGGAGTTAAGTGGATTTTTAAAACAGTTTTAAAACCAACTTTTAAAAAAGACAAACAAAAGGGGAGCGGGCATGTTGTGATGGTGGCGGATGGCTACTCACTGCTCCGGTCGCCAGCATCGTCCCCAGCTCCCGGTTCCTCCGATCCGTGCAGGAAACAAGGAGAATCCACCACCTGCAGCACCGGAAGCCTAATTAAACTACAGGTCCAATCAACGAAAAAGTGGTCCCGATTGAACGCAGGGTACGGGACAGCTAACCCAGGCTAACCCGGGCTAACCCAAGCTAGCTGCTACGAGTGTAGACTAAGGAAGTGTCAGAGCCACAAGCGACACATCCTCATTCAGCTACGGGAATAGATGCGTGCTATTCTTCGCCAGCTCGAATCCAGGGCGAGCAGGTGAATCACAAAACGTGCTAGCGACTGGTTTGGTGGAGCAATGGCTGCTGTGGTGCTACTGGTGGAAGCTATGGTGGAAGCCGCGGTACAAAAAACCCCTGTGGGCCGGAGCTATCGCGATATTTGGCCGCGGACGAACTCTCGCTTGGCACTTCCGTGGTAGATTTTCACATTCCCGCCATCATCGGGTTCCACCACTGTCAACAACACACAAGCACCCGGGGGGAAGCAGGTGAAAGCCGGCAGGACACTCGCTCTGCTCCCGGAGGACCCGCGAAGCCCCCCACACAGGATCTGACCGCCTCACCAGGAGCATCCGGCCCCCCGACAGGTACAGAAACCCCGGCGAGCAAATCCCACCGCGACACCGGGTCACCACCACTTTACATGCAGGCGAATTAGCCCGTTAAGCTAGCTTCCCGCTGCTAGCCTGCTGCTAGCCGACTTGCTAATGTCGGCCTCCTCCATCCATTCAGGAGGGGGACGACATCCCCTGCATCCCGGGGTTCTCCCAGCAACACCAGTGGGCTGCCGGGTGCACCGGTGTGTGTGTCCGCTGCACAGTCGTCGGTAGATAGAAGCAACACACGCTGGTTGTTGTGAGTTGTGCCGCGGGGTAGATGAGACCATTCCGGGGCTAATTTGATGGCTAATGCAACCACAGGCTACACCGGGTGTGAGTGGCCCCGTTAGCCCGCTAGCAAGCGACGTGTGTCCCGCTACCCACACCGTGCATTCCCGTGAAAAGGTTCTTCTTGTGTGTTTGTTGTGCACCATTAGCGGTCGTTTGTCTGCTTTTGCTTGACTTGAATGTGTTGTGATGTGCACACACTAGCTTCGGTCAGCATGTGCTACACGTTTATTTATTTATATATATATATATAAATATGTAATTGTTGTATCAGTTTAGGAACTAGTACGTAAACTCTGAAATGTTGTGTACCACCCCTGCTAACGTCAGTGTTCACAAAGTTTACATGTGACTCGATTGTGTGTGAATCGAGTCACAAGCTTGTTAATAACTTCTGATCCGTGTGTTTATCATTTATCTCGTTAGTGCAGTGTTATGTCAACTGTCTGTGCAGCAATGACAGGTCCTGACAGAGAGTTGTGTAGTAGTTTGTGTGTAACAGACACACTTACTTTCTTGAAGGACACGAGTTACCATCCCCTCTATATTGACGCTGTTAATTTGATTTTTTTTGTCTTGTTCAGGATTTAGTGGATCTCAAGTCCCAGCCTCCAAAGTGCACCGACTGGATATCAAGCCATGGCGACCGCAGTGCCCAAAGTCTGCAGCGGGGGTGCGGTGAAGATCCGCTTCTCCAGCATGGACCTGGGCACCACCAGGTGGAAAGAAGGAACCTTCGAGATACTGGAAAAGGACAACAAAGTCAACCTCTGCCTTAGGTTCAACTGTGGCGGCGCTTCCAAAACCTTCCAGGTATCGTTCGGATAAGATACCACCTAATTCTCTGCTTGTTGTGTGCAGTAATGTAACGTTTGCTAACCTCGTTGTAAGGAACACTGTTGTAGTGATGCTCCAATCATCATGAGCTGGTTGTGCACTTACCAGAAGGTCTGTGGTTCAATCCCCAAATCCTCACGCAGTTTTATTTTCCTCTCAGCTGAACCAGAACGTGAAGAACATCAACCAGAATCTGAGTCGAATCATGTTGACATTGAAGGACAACAGCGTCATCGTGCTGGACAAGATGCCTGCGACTTTGGTTCAGAAGACTAAAGAATACCTGGAAAAGCTGAAGCAGGGAAAGCCAAGTAATTGCACCACTTATTATTTATACAATTTCATAGATTTGTTCATGGTTCACAGTAAAAGTCTGAGGTGTAGATGTGTCTACGGACGATTGTGCAAAGTATTAAGCCATTATCTTTGTCGTTGTAGTTTTAAAGTCATCCCACGGAAGTGCAAACTTCAGTGTGCTTGGGAACCGCTCTGTGAAAAATGAAACCAATCCATCAGGAGAGAGACAGGTTAGCAAAAAAAACAAACTACATTTCCCCTTTAACATTCAGAGAAGCTTAGATTAACATGGATATCCAAATTTCTAATATGTTCCAGACAACGCCGAGGCGGCAGAGTGCAGAAAGCCGAGATGAGACGACACCACGGAAGCCTCTTGGAAGTCCAAGCCGAGCAACCTCCACCCCCACTCGTACTGGACTCTCTGAGAACAGGTATGATGGTGCCCTCACTACACCAGATGTAAACCTGGTAGTAACGCTTTGCATGACTTTGTTTGAAGGTAATGGTCTATCTTAAATTCTATTTGATTAAGTATCCAATAATAATAATGATTGGATGTTCAGCATGAAGCTTTTAGCCCTAGAATTCCAAAACTTGTGAATTTTGTGTTATTGTGTTTTGATGAATTCAAAAGTTTAGCTTAATGTTTGTTCAGTTATCTGTGGCATAACGTATGACACTACATGAAGTAATCGCACAGTGGAATTTTTGAAATTAAGAAAATTCACAGAAATTGTTCTCACTCTTGTCTCTTAGGAGCGAGAAGAGAAAGCGACTCCTTAATTCTGAAAGTGACCTGACCGAGGACTACCCCAAGGAAAATGACTCTTCAAGGTAAAAAATAAAACCTCACAGTCCAAACTGAACTTTAGTGGCTTTACCTGACTCAGCTTTTAATCTTGCTAATCTGAGGGTAAGACATATACCAAAAAGCTGATCTGTTATCACACTGGACTCCAATTCTCTGGATTTTACCCGGAGGTCATGTCTGAAAACAGCTTAAGTTAGGCATTGCTGTTATTGGAAAAATATTAAACCTTATATTGTGTTGACAAATAGTTTATTTCGTCTTCACAAGTTAATTTAAAATCCTCTGTTTTCACAGTCAAATAACATCCAAAACATTTCTACATTTTCTCAGCAACAACAAAGCCACTACAGACCCATCCAGGAAGTTTCTACTGAGCTGCAAAGAGAAGCTGAAGCAGGGAGAGGAGAACAGGAACTCAGGTAAACTTCTTAGTCCACAGCTCAGTGGCGGTATTATTTGTGTTTCTTGTTGTTGAATTTATCTTCATAACCTCAGGAGATTTCCAGTACTTTTCTACCAACCCTGTGGCCTGAAACAGTATTTTTCTCATTCTGCTCAGCTCCACTGGCTTCAACTCCCCTTCAGCCGTCATCATTCTACGGCAGCCGATCTGTGACGAAAGACTACGGCCACTCGTTTCTGGACAGGTAGAATCCCTTAGTGCTCAGCTAAAATAAAGAAGTCTGCAAGGTACATCAATGCCGGGCATTGACACTTCATCTGTTTGAAAATCTTCTCAGGTCGTCCAGTACAGCACAGACATCCACAGCCAAGAGAAGCCTTATTCTGCCCAACCACTCCACACCCTTCAAGAAAGTGCGTCCCTCTCTGGACTATGGCGGCTGGAACAAGCAGAGGCCCTCCACTCTGGCACAGCCTCAGCCCCCACTGCAAGGGTAAGAAGCAGCTAGATGGGCTCCATTGAATGTGGAGAGGGAATGGATTGACAACACTGAATACCGTGAAACAAAAAAAAAGTTTTATCCCATGGCTGAGAAGCTGATTCAGCTTAAAGAAGACACAAAATCTTCTGTTTGTAATTTATTGGATTTACCTTTACACTGTTGGATAATGATACTAAAATATTTATATGAGTAAATGAAAACCAGGTGTAAGATGTCAAAGTGAGAAGAAGTGTGGAATGTAACTCTTTTTAAGATGCTATTTAATTAACAATTTATAATGTGCATATTGCAGATTTTCAAACCTGGGCAACACCTGTTACATGAACGCCATCCTGCAGTCTCTCTTCAGCCTCCCCTCCTTCTCCCATGACATGCTGAGGCAGAGCATCCCGTGGAAAAAGGTTCCCATCAATGCATTACTCAGGTACTACAATGAGCTCCTTCACCACCTAGAGATAGTTGCAAATTGCGTGATTAGTTATAAAATTAAAAGGTTGTGTGAATTACCTCTACTATATATCATATCATACTCTCTGTATATTCTTGTTTACATAAGTCTATATACACATATTTATACATGTGTACATGTTATAATTACTATTATTATATCACCATTATTATTATATATACTGTTGCTGCCATTACCATATACTGCTTTTATATTGGTATAATTACTATCATATATAAATATATATTATGTTATATTATATACTATATATACTGTACTATTCTTATATACTGTCTAACAATAACATTACCATAATATCATCAGTACTATTACCATCATCTTGCCACTGCACCTTATCTACCTATTTTATTGTATTTCATCTTGTGCTTCTGTTTTTTTATTCTTTCTACCTCAATATTTTTAATTTTATTCTATTCTATTGTATTTTATTGTATTCAAATATACCGGCTGCTATGACAACTTAATTTCCCTTCGGGGATGAATAAAGTACTCTATCTATCTATCTATCTGATCCATTTCTTCAATAACCAGGTTTTGAAAGATTTCACAGAATTCTCCCTGTTGTCTTCTCTCTCTGCAGGCGTTTCGCTCACCTCATGGTGAAGAAGGACGTGGGCTGTCCAGAGACAAAAAAGGACCTTTTGAGGAAAGTGAAAAGTGCCATCTCCTCCACGGCTGAGCGGTTCTCTGGGAACATGCAGAATGTAAGATCTCCCTCTAGAGGCAGGACTTCAGAACTGCTGTAGTAACAATGGATGTCACGATACATTTTTAAGTCGAAAAAAAAACTTTATTTGTAAAGTAAAGTTCTCTCTGCTTTTCGAGTGATGGCCTGTGTCAGAAAATGTTGTTTGAAATGAATGTAAATATGACTATTATAACGCTAAACAATCCATATATAGCATTTATTTTGTTATTGGTCAAATTAAGCCCCTCTGTGTCACAATGTTCATCAGGATGCTCATGAGTTCCTGAGCCAGTGTTTGGACCAGTTGAAGGACGATGTTGAGAAGATGAACAAGAGCTGGACAAATGACACGTCCGCCTCCTCTTCGTCCTCCGGGGTGTGTGAGACCGGCCCGGAGGCAACGTCATCGACAGCCAAGACGGAGCCTGGTGAGGAGGTGGAGACCTCTCGCATCTACACCTGTCCTGTGGCAGTTAACATGGAATTCGAGGTGCAGCACACCATCACCTGCAAAGGGTGAGGCCCGTCTCCTGCTGGATCATTACACTTTTACCTTTTGTAATTAATTTGTCAAAATCGTTAGAGGCTTTGGAGGAAATAAACGGTGTGTGATGGCATCTCTGTTGTTTTGCAGCTGTGGTGAGGTGCTGAACAAGCGAGAGCAGTTCAACGACTTGTCCATCGACCTGCCGCGAAGGAAGAAAACCCTCCCGCTCCGCTCAATCCAGGATTCTCTGGATCTCTTCTTTAGGGTGAGTCTTTTGTTTGTGCAGGTTGAAGTTCTGACCAGTTTCACTTATCCACTTATCGTATAACTGCATTTGTTATGTTTGAACATTACGTGACGGAAAATGTTTTTTTCTTTTGCAGATGGAGGAGATTGAGTACTCGTGTGAAAAGTGCAATGGGAAAACAGCAACAGTTACACATAAATTCAGCAAACTGCCCAGGTATACATGCACATTGACATGCTGTCACACATACGAGTTTAACAGAGTCTTAATTCTGGTAGCTTCTAAGCCACAAATAAAATTAAATTGTTGTGTCACTGATGGTCTGATGAATCTTTCTCCTCCACAGAGTGCTCATCCTCCACCTTAAACGTTACAGCTTTAACGCTCAGCTGTCACTGAACAGTAAGCTGGGTCAGCAGGTGGTGATTCCCAGATGCCTGACCCTGCTGTCCCACTGCACTGAATCCACACGCCCCCCCGTTTCTCTCGGGTGGAGTCCGCAAGCCTCCGTGTAAGAACTTTTCACATTTCACAGTCTGGGTAATCATCACTTTCTGCCCCGAGATGAGAGATGACTGTTTATAATCAGGTTTCTGGAGTTTTCTAATCGCTTGTTTTTCTCCTCAAAGATCCAGAACACTCAAAATGTCCCAGTCGGTAAACTCTTCCACGGGACCACTCCGGTAAGTCTCTGCAACACTTTCACATAATAATGACAAACGGAAACAAAACATAATAAAATGAATCACTGAACTTGTGTCTGTGTCTGTAGACGGATCGGTGGGAAAGTGGCCAACTCCAGCTGCACCTCTATCACCGTGGACTCTGACTGTGAAGAGGAGCCGACTCGAAGGGTGAGCGCGAGTCGCAAGCGGCGCTTCAGCAGCTGTTTGCCTGATGATGACGACCGACCGGAAGAGGTGAGTGTTGGCTGACCTTGAAGTTTCAGATTCACCCTCCCCAGTTTCCTCTGTTGCTCTCGTGACGCAGTTTGATGTGTCCTCAGCGTGCGGCGACATCAGATTCCGCAGACTTCAGTGGCATAAATGACGAGGAAATGCTGGCGGTAGTGCTGGAGATGAGTCGTCAGGAAGCCGGCCACTCGGCACCCCCTCCCATGGATGATGAGCCGACCAGCAGCCCGGACACAGGGTTCGGCGACACAGATGTCCATGACCTGGCTTATCACACAGATCTGCTGGAGACGGAGAGCAAACAGCCTGCAGGTAGTCCATCATCTTGAGGTTAAGATGGTAAATGAAAGGTATTTCTTCAGGGAACAGCCCGGTTTTACTGGGCCTTCAAAAAATAGAAAAACAGCTTTAGCGAGTATGTAAGGAAAGTACTGATTTGTTCTGCATTCATCAGTTGGCTTCTCAGTATGAATATATTTCAAGCAAGGTAACTTTATTAAGAGTACATGGGTGCAGTGTGGAGAAAGCTCTGCTACTATTATGTTAGTAATAGTAGGTTAACTGGCTTGTTGAATGTGTGTAGATGTGCTGGATTCCTTGGACTTGACCATGGACGAGAACAAGGAGAACCAGACTCCAGAGGGGGTGCAGCAGCAGGGCGAGCTGGACTGGGTTCAGCAGTACAGCCTGGATCAGGAGAGGGAGGATCAGGAGCTGCAGCAGGCGCTGGCCCAGAGCCTTCAGGAACACGTGAGTTCAGAGGAAAATATGACGTCTGCTGAATTATCATCAAGCGATCGTAACTAGGATGATTGGCAAATAGAAACTTTAATTAAACTTTGTATTTAATAATGTTGATCATCCTACTTAAGTTGGTGTTATTGTGTCGTAATCTTTTCTCAATCATCTTCTAATTATAATAGATCTCATTGAAGTAATGTGCTTGGCAAGTGGCCATAAAATACTGGGAGGCTCGATCTGAGTGAACATGAAAGCTTCAATTCAATCACAGCAGCATTATCTCAAGGCACTTAATATACTAAAGGAGATTATAGAGGAGCCCATTGTTATGTGTAAGCACGTGAAGTGACGTAGTGCCCTGTCCCCCCCCCCCCCCTCTCCTCATGCAGGAGGCTCAGGAGATGAGAGAGGATGACGATCTGAAGAGAGCCACAGAGCTCAGCTTGCAAGGTACGGACTGGACTTGTTTGCTTCTGAGCAGCTGGCTGTTGAAAGTCCTGAGCCCCCCGACACTTATTGAAAAGCAAACACGTGCTTGTTGGTCACTGAGCGTCTTTGGCAGACCTTTGGTATTTGTAATGGAGGAGGCCGCCAGTGTGAAAGAAATCTCACACTGACTGTTAACACCAATACAAAGCTTAAGTACTACACTTCCAGTTTGCAGTGTTTATCAGACACGTTCTATGTTCTCTCTCTCTCTATATATATATATGGTTTATATATGAATACTGTTCATGTCTGAATCAATATCGCCCCTGACCCAACAGAGTTTAACAACTCCCTGCCCGAGCTGCTGTGCTCGGATGAGGATTCTGGTAACGAGGACGTGCTGGACATGGAGTACACTGAAGCAGAGGCTGAAACCCTGAAGAGGAACGCTGAGGTACTTCACATCCTTCTGATTTAAACAAGTGGAATATGGATCTGTTTCATGAATAAAATGCCTGGTCCGCTTTGACTCAATTTCCACAATGAGTTGAGAATCTGTTACTAAATACTAAAACGTATTAAAGTAAAAAAATGTCCTGTGTAAAATAAGTAACCTGTTTATAAAACCATGTCCTCTACAGAGCGGAGACTTGGCGAACTCCTTTCGACTCATCAGTGTTGTGAGTCACATCGGGAGCAGCTCCTCCTCGGGTGAGTGTGTGAATTTGTTTGTGCTTCCGTCCGAATGTAGATGAATTCTCTGTCAACATTTATTTTAAACAGCTGCACTGGAGTCATTTTACATCAAACTTGTTTACAAAAAGCAATTTGTTGTTATGACAGAAGACTGCACAACATGATTATACTGATTTGCAAGCTATTCCCCCCCCCCCAGGCCACTACATCAGCGACGTTTACGACATGAAGAAGCAGTCTTGGTTGACTTACAACGACCTGGACGTGTCACGCACACAGGAAGCTGCAGTCCAGCGAGACAGAGACCGCAGTGGATACATCTTCTTCTACATGCACAAGTGAGTTCACACCTTTTACCATAAATTAGTAGGTGTGTAACAGTTCTCAAAAATCACGAATCGGTCAGTACCTCGGTTTTGAGGTCACAGTAGAAACAAACTAGACATTATTCGGTTTGGATAAATGTACCGGTACACCCCCTATATATTAGTGCAGCATTTATACAAGTGACCAGCCTCTTTTTGCTGTTCAGCGTTTGATAAATTATGTACTCTTCAAATCTTTATACAACATTGAGTCTTTTTATGCCTCCACGCCGGCAATAGCCAGTTACTGGAGGCATTACATTTGCATTATATTGCCTTGAAGATCCACTGCTTCTTTACGTTTTGTAGTGAGTTTGCATTCTTGGCATTAGCTGCTCCTAAGACGCTCTTTCACACGTTACCTTGTGTTTCCAGGGATGTGTTTGAACAGCTGTCCGAGATGGAGCGATCTGGAGCCAGCAGCACTTCAGAGGCAGGAAGAAACATCCTGCAGCCCCTCTGAACACTTTGGACAAGCACCCACCCACCCACATCCACCACTGAACTGTGCTAGATAGATGCAGCCCTCCTGTGAACAACCTTTAGTACTACTGATTGCCGTCCTTTTTTGGTCATCTTCAGGCACTTCTACGAATCACTAAATGCCAGGCTCGGTTAGCACCTGTAAATGCCAACACGCGTGCTAACCCGTCAAGAACTCTCACCAGAAATGCAGTTCAAATGTTCAGTGGATCAAAAGTTTGCCTCTGTATTTTTTTTGGGGCTGAATTTTTTTTTTTTTGTGCTATTTTATCAACTAACTGTTTTGTAAAGTTTCTTTCCGTTTCTTGATATACTTCTTTCAACTTTAAAGCCGTTCATCCAAACTTTGACTTTAAATCAACTATCAAACACCGGGGTGCTTCTGGTGCTTCATGGATTTTGTTTTGCAGGCCCTTTATTTCCTATATAACTAAATAAAGATATATTCTATGTTGGACTATAAGCTATTATAGAGTTAAAGGGTTGTTGTATTTAGCGGGAACATTTGGTGCAATATTTATGTTGTGGCACAAATTGGCCAATTCAAATCAGCTTTCTGTCAGTGTGTGGATGTTTTCTGTTTCTTTCTGTGCTTGACCTAAAAGCTACGTTTTGTGTGTGGCTGTCTCCATATTTTACAGACTCAAGATGAAATCATTGAGCTCGGTAACATGGCCTGTTTTTTTTACTGAGCTTTTCTCAGTAAAACCCACCTTCATTCTTTTGGGGTTTCTGACCTTGTGCCTCCCAAGAAAACTTTTATAAATATGTATACAAGCTTTACTTTGAAAGTTGCACAACCTTGTTGCTTTGAACATGTTTGTCAGAACGCGATGTGTAAGTCAGATTTTTCTCTATAAAAAAACCCACCAGATTTTTCTATTTATTGTTGCCTAGGGTTGATGTATCTTCAGTAAGCTGTCGAGTTACTCCATGACAGTAGAAGACATTGATAGCAGCTCACCAGGGAAGCTAGCCATAGCATCCTGTCTCTTATGCCATCATCTTGAAGGCCAGTATTCAGAACTTCACACCTTAAACCTCTGCTAACCTTTCTGAGCTACTTCCTATCAAATGTGCTTGACTGAAGCAAGTGGGAGAAGTTTGTTATTCCTGTATTAGACACTGGTTGTACAGCTCCTTTTTGTTACCGCTGTAAAACACTGTGGCTAATGTGCAACATTAAAACTTGGTGTCTGCAGGACATACTCAGACCAAACTAAACTGTTTTCTCAACCTCATAAAAGAATAAGAAACTCTACATAATATAACAAAACATGAGTATAAATCTTTATGGAACAAATATATTGTATGAATAGTTAGATTTGTAGGCATTTTATCCAGCATTATGAGCCGAAGCTGATCCATGGACACACCTGGAAACGAGCCAAGAAAAGTTATTCAGACATGTTTTTTTTTTTTAATGTCCACTTTGAATTTGCATTTGAGAAATGTGCTGCCTTCCTCCACATCCTGTCCCAGACGCAGTGCAAAGAGGGTCAGATGTATTTGTGAAGTAAGAATGAACAGCTTTTTCTACCCTTCATACACAACTGACTCTTCCTACAGCAGATTTTAATAAAATATTACAGAGAAAGTGAACAGACTTTTAATTTAATGTGTAAAACCATAACAATACATGGATCCAGTGTTTGTGGACGTCCACAGAACCAGTAGCTGCATGTTTCAGTCCTTCCAGAAACAATAGCAACACATTTATGTTGTAAACATATTGTCAGGACAGTAAATAAAACAGTGTGATCTGGTTACATGGCCGTGTACAAGCAATATCAAGCACCATAGTACACCGAGTTGAGTGTTGAAGTGTGAAGGCAGCTGGTGGCAGCCACTGTCATCTGTCCTGATCACATGTCTTCATCAGTGGCTGCAGGTGACGTCCTGTGAGTCGGTTGTACTCGGTGAGAATGTAGCTTTCCCTCTGCAGCATCTGCAAACACATTCAAATTAAAATGCATGACTCCTCTGTTTGTGGTGAGAAGGAGCAAACTCGTCTTTACTATCTGAGCAGAGTCACTCAATCGAATCTGATCAAATTGCCTTTGAGAAATTGATAGAAAATAGGTTATTTTGTCAGTTAAAGGAGCAGTTCAACCAAATGTTATCAACAAATTACATAAATTATCTCTGCCAAAAGGGTTTTATGATTTCAGTCCTGCTCATTTGGTTTGTTGGGAAGCAATACAACCCAAAAACTACAGATTTCCAACAAACTTGGAGGAAGAATGTGGTCAAATCTTGGTTCCAATCGGGTGCAGGTCAAGGACTTTTTTCCCCACTGTCTTTAACTTTGGGAGGTAAGACGTTTTCCTCGTTTTCCAAGGGAACCATTCATGGATCTTGGTGAAAAACCATCAGGTGCATTGAGGAGACTATGAGTGAGTGTAATTTGGTGCAGCTTGGGGACTGTTGGGCCTTGGTGTTGGTATATGTGATCTACTGAGTCCCCATGCCACTATGGGAATGTGAATTTGAAAGATTGAACAGCAAAAATCTCTGAACCTTTCCAACTGTTCCCTGTGAATAATCTACAGATGTTAAAAACCATTTGAACTATTTCCCTGAAAATGAAATGACCCTTTAAATCATGTTTTGCACATTGAGCTTCATCCTACAAACCTCAGTCCATTCTTCCTCAGTCTCGTGCCGGTAGCCCAACAGGTGACAGATCCCATGTGCAGTGACCACCTGAAGCACACAAGCAAAATACACAATCAACCCACACCAACCACTCCCATTACTAGAGTCAAAGGTAAGATAAGATAAGCTTGATCCCATGCCGGGGTAATTCACTTTTACAGCAGCACTGAGTCAGACAGGAGAACATGTAACTTATGTACACCTTTCACTAAAGACAGAAATATTATAATTGTAGATATTGAGATGTATCTCCGTGGTCAGGACGGAACTGGACAGTGCAGCAGCAGCAGAGAGCATGTGACGGAAACTTAAATTTCCTTTTTTAGTCTTAGTTTGACTCTTAATCACACTTTTGCTGCTGTGTCCCTTTGAAATGTCCTCCACATCCTGTACAGAGACTCAAATCGCTGTTACATCTACTGTCTGTACTCTCGTCAACAACCTGTCTTAGAGTTGACTTAGATGTCTGTCCAGCCTTCAGCTCTACTCACAGTGAGAGCATCGTGAAGATCCAGAGACTCCTCCTGACACTGCTTCATCACAAACTCCACACCCAGGAAAATGTCCCCGAGGTTCAGCTCGTCTCTATGAAGAGGACACGGCAGCTTCCCAGGTCGCAGGTCCTAAAAAAAACACACAAGTTAGTGAAAGATCTGAGTCAGTGACATCACTCTTGTGGACGTTTTCTGGACGCTGGTGAAAAGGAGAACTCGGGTTTCAGACTTGCTGCATCGAGGAGACAACAACAGAAGGTGGAACAACAAACAAACAATAACAGAGCAACATGAACAGGTGTCACCCTCCCCAGTCTGAAGATGTCTCCCACAGCCTCCCAGTATATCTCCCTCCACTTGCGTCCCCCATTCAAACAGCACATCCATGAAAGGCTAGAAATGCTGTCACTCTCTATGTTACATGTAGGTGGTTGGATCCTATTGGATAGTTAAACCTAAATGTGCATTCCTCTATCAAATTACGTCTTGCTCCTGGTAGAATATGATAAAATTTGAAGTTTGTGCCTCTGAATTATGAAACTCCCTAAGCTTAGACACTAAAATGTACAACTGGTTAGTCCTTTATCTATAACCTGCCCTTGGGATCAGCTGAGAGAGACAAGGGAGTATCTGTGGAACAAGACAGGCACTAGTCTCCTGTACAGATCTAATGTGTAATATACAATATACACTTCATAAATAGTGCACTATGCCAGGGAAGTGTAGATTTAAACATGCTTGGCTACAAATGGAAAAGTACATGCCATGGGTTACACACAAATACCTTATTCAAACTATTGTCTCTCATTCATTTGTGTCATTTAAGGTATACTGTATATTTTTGGAATTCTCATTGTTAGCTTAAATACTAAATGTTGTCACTTTTTCATGTGTTCACAATGTTTGGTCATGGAAATTCAGTTTAAAGTTATTGAAAAGTCATGGAAAAGTTAAGGAAATCCATTGGTCAAAATACGTATGAACCCTGGTTACTGTTCTGAGCACCAGGAATAACTGATCTGTATTTATCCACTGTTATTGTGAAACATGCTCGTTTATATGGCTGATTTATTTGACAAAATGTGCATTCCTATATCAAATTACGATCCTCTCCTGTTGGAATATGTTAAGATTTGAAGTTGGTGCCTCTGAATTATGAAGCTTAGACACCAAAATGTACAACTGGTTAGTCCTTTATCTATCACCTGACCTTGGGATCAGCTTAGAGAGACTAGGGAGTATCTGTGGAACTAGATAGGCACTAGTCTCCTGCACAGATATAATGTGTAATATACAATATACACTTCATAATTAGTGTCATATACAGTGATGTGTGAGTATGGTCAAGCATCCCTCATCCACAGGAAGCCATGCATTCACGTTCACCTCGTAGAATGGGAACGAGAGGACATCCGTGGGGACGTTCTTCTTCCGGTAGGTGTGATTGATCTGCTGGATCTTGTGATTGTCCACGCACACGATGCCCACGTCGAACTTGTGGACCCCCAGGATGTGTCTCAGCGTGTCCACGTCCCTGCGCAGCCGGGCTCGGCGGAGGGACACCACCTTCTGGAGGTTCCGGAGAACTACTCCCATCTTCTTCTTCTTTTTAAAAACCCACGAAGAAGCGCAGGGACATGTGGACACGTGGACACCAAGCAGCCCCCCCCCCTCCCGGGTGACAGCCGCTGTGGACGAGTCCTGTGATGTTGTTGTTGTTAGCTCGGTGTTAGCATCCGAGCAGGAGGAATTCAAGGTGACACGTATCGGCAGCCTCCTCGTCCAGCTTCCCTTACCCTAACCCGGGTTAGTCTGGTCTGGTTTGTTTGCCCGTGTAGTCGCGAAGAGTCACGCATTTCCTGTCATTTAAAAAAACAAACAATGGCTAATGGGTCGGCTTTTAAAAACCTCCAGGAGGAAGCCACCGGAAACCGCGATGTGAGGGAAACCGGCAGCTCGCAAGGGCACTTCCGGTGGCCAAAGCAGCTGTTCGACTTGTAAAGGCAGCTGCCACTTGAGGTGGTGACTCATCAGAATCAGGTTTTATTAGCCAAGTAAGTTTACACAAACAAGGACTTGGTAAAGTGGCTCTCAGTGTGCATGCACAGAATACACATCACAAAACAAAACAATACAAACGGTACGATGGTCTAGGAAAAAAGAAGAAAGAAAGATTCAAGAGATTCAAGATTCAAGATTTTTTATTGTCAAATGAACAGAGATAACATGAAGTAGTCACTGTCAATGAAATGCTTGGGTCACACACTCTCTTTATGCAATTCTCAGTAATTTCAACCCAAAAAGATTACATAAAAATAGAAATAGTACAAAAAAAAAAAATAGAATAACAATGAAATAGAATATCAAACATTTAAAATAGAAAATAAAATATATACATCTAAATATATATCTTTACAGATGAATTTTCAGTTTGTGCAGTAGTGCAAATATTCAAATAGGCTTATTATGGTGCTGGTGCAAATATGCAAATATTCCAGGGTGCTGGTTTGGTGGAGTTATTGCAGATCAGAGGAGTTTAAAAGAAGTGCAGGGATAAAAATTAAGCAGTATGATACAGTAGGTGTGAAAGTAAATAAATATAATTAAATATAATTATAATAAAATATAATTCCGGGAGTAATTGTACAGTGGTTATTATAAAGATCCAGGGTTATTGCACAGTGCCACAGTGGGTTGGCTGTTCAGAAGTGAGATGGCGAGGGGGAAGAAACGGTTTTTGAGTCTGGAGGTTTTGGTAATCTCATTCTCTGAGATGTTCATCACAGTGTTACTCAGGGTTATGAAAAACCTGGAAAAGTCATGGAATTGTAAAATGTTTATTTCCAGGCCTGGAAGTAAAGTGCTTGAAAAAAATTAAAATTCGTTATATTCATATTTTCCTGTCGTTCATTTACGCGGAGTTTTAAAGGATTCATATGCTTTTAAAAGAAATACGCTCAAAATATAAACGGGCCTACGCTCTCGTACTAATTTAAAAGTTCGGTGGGGAAGCAGGCGGGATAATGCACTACGCTAGTGTAGATTTAATCATGCCATTGGTTACACACAAATAACTTAATCAAACTATTGTCTCTCATTCATTTGTGTCATTTAAGGTATACTGTATGCTTTGGAATTCTCATGTTAGCTTAAATACTAAATGTTGTCACTTTTTCATGTGTTCACAATGTTTGGTCATGGAAATTTGGTTTAAAGTTATTGAAAAGTCATGGAAAAATTATGGAAATCCATTGGTCAAAATACCTATGAACCCTGGTTACTCTTCTTAGCACCAGGAATAACTGATCTGTATTTATCCACTGTTATTGTGAAACATGCTCGTTTATATGGCTGATTTATTTGTCATATTTGCACCGATTCTGCCAAAATGCTGTCAATGCTTTGCCTGTGTTTTGAGTGTCATCCCTTCACATCTGTTTTATTCTTTTCTTCTTTCTGTGCTCGTATGTACTGTAATTTGATATTTCCGAATAAATAATGTATCTACTAAACATCCAGATATGTAGGTTTTCTTCTAGGGATAATTGGTTTTAAGATAGTTTAGTTAAACTTTAATACGATTTATGAAGCATTTGATGTTTCCATGCCATGTTGCCTATGAGATCCCATCATAAGGGAAACATTTGGGCCAACTTCAACTTATGATAATGAATAAAACTAAATGGTAAAGTAAAGGGCCATTTTGTGAGTCTCTCTTTGCTGTTTTGCAACACAACAACACAGAAAACATGTATTAGAGAACATAGACATAAATGGAGAGTATATCTGATAAAAAACGTTCTAATAAACTTTCATAAACCAGTAATATCTCATTGAGTTACACTGTGACATCGAAGGCAGCTGGCTTTGAACAGTGGCAGTGTCTGTGGACACCGGAAGTGCCTCTGCGAGCTGCCACCACTTGAGCCGGTCCCTGACTGCGGAACAAGAGTTTAGCAGAGAGCGGGGACCGGGGACCCGGGACACTGACGGACCACCGGAAGTGAAGTGAAGCAGTAAACAACCAGAGCAGAATCAAACTGTGTGAGGTGAGTGGGTTGTCCGCAGCGACACCGCACTTTCTGTACCTTCTTCTAAACCTGTGTGTAAATCCAGTGTCATTAAGGACAAGCAGCTAAGCTAACGTTAGCGTAAACAGTGATTGTAATCGTGAGCTCATGCTAACAGGCCGAGCTAATGCTTTTATATTTATATTCGTTTCTGTCTTCGTAGAGTTGAGCTTCCTGGGGCGTTGTACGTCAGAACCAGGGAGACTGGTGACGTCTTACAGATTTGTTAGTTGCCTCAATGTCTGGATGAGAAATCTGTTCGACGAATAACCAAGGAAGTAGCCTCGGCGCCATGAATCCGTCCAACCCGTTCGGCAGTCCACAAGGGGGCGCTTTCCAGGCCCCGAGCAACCCCATGAAGACGGGCTTGTTCCCGTCATTTGGACAACAGGGCTCCAACAACCAGCCGCAGACTATGGGATTCTTCCCACCATCAGCTTTTGGTCAGCCTGCTGTCGCCAACCAGGCCCAACCCCATGGAAACACGGTGTTTGGACAGGCTCCGGCGTTTGGACAGATGTCCACACAGCCTTCCTCTTCGCCCATGATAAACCAGGCTTCAACATTTGGACAGATGTCTACACAGCCTTCCTCTATGAACACAATGAGCCAGGTCCAAGGCTTTGGACAGACGTCTGCACAGCCTTCGTCTTTGAACACTATACGTCAAGCTCCAGCGTTTGGACAGATGTCCACACAGCCTTCCTCTTTGGCCACAAGAACCCCGGCTCCGGCGTTTGGACAGATGTCCACACAGCCTTCCGCTTTGACCACAAGAACCCAGGCTCCGGCGTTTGGACAGATGTCTTCACAGCCTTCCTCTTTGACCACGAGAACCCAGGCTCCGGCGTTTGGACAGATGTCCACACAGCCTTCCGCTTTGACCACAAGAACCCAGGCTCCGGCGTTTGGACAGATGTCTTCACAGCCTTCCTCTTTGACCACGAGAACCCAGGCTCCGGCGTTTGGACAGATGTCCACACAGCCTTCCTCTTTGACCACGAGAACCCAGCTTCCGGCGTTTGGACAGACGTCTGCACAGCCTTCGTCTTTGAACACTATACGTCCAGCCCCAGCGTTTGGACAGATGTCCACCCAGCCTTCCGCTTTGGCCACAAGAACCCAGGCTCCGGCGTTTGGACAGATGTCTACACAGCCTTCCTCTTTGCCCACAGTTAGCCAGGCTCCAGTGTTTGGACTGATGTCTTCACAGCCTTCCTCTTTGCCCACAACAACCCAGGCTCCAGCGTTTGGACAGACATCTGCACAGCCTTCCTCTCTGACCCCAATAACCCAGGCTCCAGCATTTGGGCAGATGGCCGCACAGCCTTCCTCTCTGACCACAATAACCCAGGTTCCAGCATTTGGACAGATGGCTGCACAGCCTTCCTCTTTGTCCACAGTAAGCCAGGCTCCAGCTTTTGGACAGACCAGTGGACCAAACCAAAGTTCAGTGTTTGGGCAGACTTCTGCATTTGGTCAGGCGGCAGGTGTGAGCCAGCAGGCCCCAGGGTTTGGCCAACAGCCACCTGGATTTGGAAAGTCCCAAATGCCTCCTGGATCCACCACTGCCTTAGGGCAACCTCAGCCACTTGCATTTGGGCAGCCTTCTTCTACCAGTGTCCCCACCACTGTATTTGGCACAGGTCAGAGCCTGACCCAGAGCCTGACCCAGAGCCTGACCCAGAGTGTGACCCAGAGCGTCGCCCAGAGCAAATCCTTTGGACCGTCAGAATTCAGTTTCAAGCCGGCCAATGAGGCCCTTTTCAAACCCATCTTCAGTGGCAGCCCTGAGCCTGCAAACCCTCAAACCACATCCATGTCTAGTTCACCGTTTGGCAGCAATGGGAACCAGACCAGCACCACCACCGGCAGCACCACCACTGGTTTCTCTCAGCTGACAGGTGCTAAGTCTGGACCACTGGGCTTCAGCTTCTCACAGCCTGCTGCAGCCCCCTCTGTCTCTGCTCAGAACAATCCACTAACAACCAGCAATAGCAGCGGCTCTACAAATACTCTGCAGTTCACCTTCTCCCAGCCAGCCGCTCCTTCCAGTTCGAGCACCACCCAGGCGTCCACCACCCAGCCCACCACCCCATCTTCTTTCAGCTTTGCAGTTAAGCCCACCCTGGCACAGACCACACCTGTTTTTAGTGGTTTTGGTCAGAGCCCAGCTTTTGGTGACTCCATAGGTCAAGCAGAGACCAGCACAGATGAGAAAAAGAACAATCTGGAGGCCTTAGGGGAAACAAATATATTTGCAAGGCTTGGCAAAGGCACCAAGCGCAAGGAGGATCCAGTGGTCCCAAGCCGTGGCCTCGAGAAGCCGGACGCTGAGGAGGATGTCTCAGCAGAATCAGATTCACCGAGACACCCCTCAAAGAGACCCCTAATGAGGTCCCGGGGCCCAATGGGAGGCTTGTTCGGTAGGGCACTGAGTAGTCTTCGTAAAGAAAGCCCTAACACAGGAAGGCGAGAGGCCACAAGGGAGACTCCGCAACAGGCACTGAAGTGGGAGGAGACAGAAAAGGAAGATGTCCAAGGTCAAGGTGACAGCTTGACTGTTACACAACCTGCTGCTCCAGACCTCACCAGGGACGTGCTGGACAAAGCTGAGGAGTCAGGTGAGATGTTTAAATCATTCGCATCGTGGGTTTATCTGCCTTTTGTATCGAGGTGTGTTTATGATTATTTATACAGTGAATTTTTAAAGACAAACTTTTAACTTATGAAGAAGTATGGGAACTTGGAAGACTGCCACACCTGAGGAAATAACCCTTCAAATAGTTAGTTATTTTGTGACCCTCTTCTAAGAAAAACAGAATAATTTTTGGTTTTGATGAATAAACCCAGTTACAAATCTTCAAACTTCTGAATTTCCAGTGCATATCTTAAATAACTTCTATAAGCCGCCTACATTATTAATTTCTACTCATCCTGTTGTCTTCCTATTATCATTTATCTTAGATTCTGCAAAAGCCACCGACCCTCAGCCGGAGGTCGTCACCCCTGCTAAACGTGGCGTGCGCAGGGAGAGCTCGGAGGGCCTCAGCGGCGTGTCTCCCACCGACTGCACCTCCCTCCAGTGCAGGAACATTCCTCCAAACCTGAACAAAAAGGACGTCATCGAGAAACACTTTGGTCGTTACGGCAAAGTCTCGAAGGTTTTTTGTAAGCCTGCAAAGAACCTGGCCTTCGTGCACTTTGAAGACCATGTGAGTGAAATTCATGCCACAAACTCTCCATAGAGCATGTTCACCATCCTCTAGCTATCTTAATTTACCTGATCTTTTCTTAACTAGCTTTAAATGACAACCGTTCTCCCAATCTAGTCCTCAGCGGCTTTCTCAGCACACTTAATTTGAAATTCATTATTCATTTGTTACTCATGCTGTCAGCTATGCACCAAGCTTTAAAAAAAACCGAATCGTTTGCCGGTTTGATTAATGGAATCACCTCCTTTTTCACTAACAAGCTAAACAAGTTAGTTTGATTTACCTGCCAGTCCTGGATGTTAAATATGACGATGAGAAAGGCTTCCTATTAGTCATGCTGTAAATATGATGTTTATTTTTCTTTTTTCTTTTCAGGCATCAGCAGCAAAGGCCAAGAAGAAAGGCAAACTCCTTCATCGGCATGAACTCTTTCTCTTGTGGCATAGGAAGAAGCAGAGTAAATACAACACATCTCTATGAAAGCTCAATTAATAGCACAAGATCGTTGTCATTGAGTCTTCATCACTATATTTCATATCACCTTTACTTCCTTGTTACAAATTAAGGTCCAGGGGAGAAAGGAAGCCGACCTGCAGCAGGAAGTGAGGAGGCACAGGGAGAAAACCAGGAGGACACGGAGTCCAGAGCTGCTTCCTCACCCAACAGGAGAGGTCCACTCAGAGCTCCTGCACTCAGCAGCTCCTTGACCTTTAGCCGCAGGTATGAACGTGTTTGTGTTATACTTTAAAAGCTTTCATGTACTTGGTCCGGACCAACTGACATCCTTAAAAATATGTCAGCTCCCCTGTGAAGAAGTCATCATTGGCCAAGTCGCTGCAGTTTGATGCTGAACCCCAGAGAGAGAGCAGCGTAGAGTCCCAGAGCTCAGAGCGCCCAGTGCCCTCCTCCCTCCTCCACCTCATTGACCAGATGGCGGACAACGCTGAGGAGAAGTACCGCCTCCTGGAGCAGCGAGACAAGGTCCTGCGTCAAGGTGAAGCTGCTCCTCGCGTCAGTCGAATGTCGCCGTTAACATGGTTTTGAAACAAGAACATTATTTTAATTGTTGGCATCTGTTGTCGACACAGGTCGGCCCAAGCGAACGGACCTGAATCTATCCAAGGTGTTTGTGGGGACATGTCCTGACATGTGTCCCGAGAAGGAGAGGTACATGAGAGAGACACGGAACCAGCTGAGCGTATTCGAGGTCATCCCAGGAACAGAGATGGTAACGTGTTTCAGACTTGAGAATGCTTTTGCAGCGTATGTCACTTATACTCTCTTTCTACTTGGGAAGGCAAAGTAAAAGAAGCACCTTTTAAAATCAGTCTAGCATTTAGTCATTAGGATTTGGTAATATCACATTGTTGTTATGGCTTTTTTACAGCTACATGGAATATATATGTAAATGTTGAAGGTCAAAGAATAAAGAAAATTGGTACTTAGAAAACAGGAGGGACCCAGTAGACAAAAAATGAAACCGTCTCCTCCTGTTCCCAACTAGGTGTATCACGCTGCAGCAATCAAAGAGTACAGTCGCTCATCAGCCGACCAGGAGGAGCCCCTCCCCCATGACCTGCGCCCCCTGCCGGTGCTCAGCATGACCATGGACTATCTGGTGACTCAGATCATGGACCACGGCGATGACAACTACCGTGACTGGTACGACTTTGTCTGGAACAGGACCCGTGGCATCCGTAAGGTAAAGACCTGCTTCATATTTAACTATTGAATAGTAAGAATAGTTACTGAGCCCTGCTGCTCTCTACACACAACTTGAAGCTATCAATTCATCAAGTTACCATAAATGATCTTTTCCATTTTATCCTCAACTTCACAATATCATCCAAACACTAAACAAGAGTGAGCGTAATCTGCAGTAACACTATTTGGTCACTTAGTTCACCAATTTAATTCTGCTGCGTCACCGTGTTCTGTTTTATTTAAAGTCTCATTTATATGAGGAACTGGGTCCAGTTGTGATATCTGCACAGGTTTAAACGCAACACGTTATGAAACCCGTATTGCAAATTGATCCATTCCTCCGTCGTGCCCACAGGACATCATCCAGCAGCACCTGTGTTGCCCACACACGGTGTCACTGATTGAAAACTGCACACGCTTCCACGTGCACTGCGCCCACCATCTCTGCGAGGAGCGTTTGTCGTCGTTCGACGCCAAGATCAACAACGAGAACATGACCAAGTGCCTGCAGAGTCTCAAGGAGATGTACCAGGACTTGGCAACGCGTCAAATCTACTGCCCCTGTGAGGCCGAGTTCCGCCAGTACAACGTGCTGCTGAAGCTGGATGATGGCGACAGCCTGCGGTCAGTCATGAAAACACACCAACGCAGATTTTACACCCTAATTCTCAGATTATATTCATGTCCTTTGACTTCAGATGTGTTGTTGCTTTTCATATCCCACTAATGACAACTGTCCTCCCGCCTCATGTCACACAGTGAGGTGCAGCAGTTCCGCGACAAAGTGCGTAACTCGCCCGAGGTGAAGTTTGCAGTTCAGGCGTTCTCTGCAGTCAGCAACAACAACTTTGTGCGTTTCTTCAAGCTGGTGAAAGGAGCCTCGTACCTCGCCAGCTGCCTCCTGCACAGATACTTCAATCAGGTCACAAACTCTTTTCTTTCACCGATGAATGAGATGGAGAGAATCATGAACTTGTGTTTTGTTAGTTTGATTATGTTAGAAAAATCTACAGCAATCAAGTTACAAAATTAACTAAATGAGTTTGTACGGTTGTAAACCAAAGTAGTTTCATTGCTGTTCTGCTGATGATTTTGAACGATTAATCATTGATCAATATACTTGTTGTAAGAAATGTCACATGACAGAATATTGTGCTGTTCATTCGTCCTCTTTCTTTATTCCCTTATGTCTTTTTTCCCTGTGTGCAGGTCAGAGCTAAGGCCCTGAAGACCCTGAACATTGCTCACACTGTAGGACCCCGGTCCACTGGCTTTCCAGTTGAGGACATTACTCGGATGTTTATGTTCCCTGACACGGCAGAAACGATTGACTTCATCCAGCAGTACGGCCTTAATGTCAACGATGGGTACGTGTCTATCCAATAACTGAGATAAGCTCCTTCATATTAGTGTGGTCACAATACTAAAATCTTGACTTTGATACCAATATCATGTTTAGCATCGTCATTCTGAAACTTGAGACTGAAGCGATATTAATTCGATGACTGATGCCTATGAAATCAGAACCAAATGTCTTGTAAAGCCTCCTATTAATTTACAAACAGAATAAACAAACTATCCAGCATAGCTAACAGTCACAAGTCATTGATATTGATCAAGTTGAAAACACTGTTTTGTTCACAGTATTGTTGAGCTGAGTCGGACAGGGTTCCAGGAGCCGGAGCTGTCTCTGTCCCAGAAGAAGTCTGCTGTCATCCTGGCAAAGAAACCAGTGTTGGTCGGGGAGGTGGTGAACGGAGGCTCGCTCCCCAGCCCCCCCCAGCACAACCCGCTCAGCAGCTTCGACCCCCAGAACAAGTTCCGTGGAGAGGCACCTTCGACTGAGCCCTTCTCAAACCAGTTCAGAGGTACTGGGTCTATTTTACACACGACACAACTTCTAACACTATAATATATGTGTACTCTACATTTATGCTGCATTGTAAACCCACTGGTTCATGTACATGAGGGATAAAACTCCTTACTACTGTAGTGACAGAACATCTATCTTTGCTTTTTTACATTTGTCAGTAGTAATCCTCTCAGAATTCATTATGAGAATCGAGAACATCATCTCATCACATCACTGTATAGATTCAGATTCATTCATTGATTTTCTTCATTGTCTCAGCTTTCGCTGCCAAGCTGGAGGTGAAGGCTCCGCCCAGCCTAGAGCCGATGTCCCAGCCCGCGTCACGTCCCGACACTCCCTCTGAGTTTGTGCTGCTTCCAGCTGCTACAAATGTGCTGAGTGAATCACTTTTCGCCCCCCCGGCCGATGCCCAGCAGCTCTTCCAGCCGATACCTGAACCGGCGCCGGTCACAGCACCGCCTCCTCCGGCCGCACCTCGGCCTGTGTACAGCAACGAGGTGGGGAAAGACCTCTGCTCCGCCTCGAATGAACATCCTACTTTCAGAACAAATTCATTCTCACTCACCTGTATATCCTACTGATGACTTGTAGCTTTGGTGATTATTTAAAATTTAATATATTAATTTAATTTATACTTTAAAAGGGGGCCTATAGAGTAGTAATATATCTGAATGCTTGAACTTACAGGATTTATTCTAAACACATCCACATATCCAGCGGCCACATTGAGAAGAAAGTCTCATCCCTGAGACATGAAATTTAAGAAATTATCTTAAATGTGCTGTACACTTAAAAGCAAGAGTGACCTATACTGACAGTCTGTGTTGCAACTGCAGGAAATCATGGCCGAACTTGACGGTGTGATCGAAGAGGTGGTGGTAGCAGCAGCGAGGGAAGTAGCTGTCGTCGGTGCCAGCTACGCATCAACAGCTCTTGCGTAAGTGTTGACGATTTATAATCCAATCCATCTTCTATACCAGCTAAGTGGCTGGAGACTTATTAAGTTGATTTTACTCGTTGACGTGTTTTTTTTGTTTGTTGTGCAGTGAGAGCAGTGTGCAGGTGGAGTCCCTGGTGAGTGAGGTGTTGGTGCAACTGCTGCAGGAGGTGTCCTCCACCGAGATCAAGGAGGAGCAGGAGCGAGTTGCTGAAGAGAAACGCAAGCTGGAAGAAGCCAGGTTGGTCTCATGAGCACAGCCTGATATTGACAGCTTGTTGATTATAGCTCAGTGCCATTTATTACTACCCTCAGCTTGATTAAGAAAGAGGAAAGCAGAATATAAAGTAGCGTTTGTTAGATGTGTTGGTTTCTTCTTGAATGCGTTTATTCAAGCAGACAAAGAATTCCATTTAGTCTGTGACATCCAGGTTTGTGCTATAGAATGTTTTTCACAAAAACCACCCACCCATATTTGGTTATCATTTTGTCCCTGTACCAGGAGGAGGCAGGAGCACACGGCTTTCCTGGCTCAGTTCAGCTGCTCCATCTGCACAGAGATCCTCCATGAGGTTTTAGATGAGACCATCAAGGAAACTTCCACCTCTGAGATCCGGTAAGAAGTTTCAAACTCATTAAATCAAATAATGTTGTTTTTCCTAAGTAATGGGGAAACGAAACTTAGACATTTATTTATCAGAGTGCTTTAATATTGGATTATTAATATGATACAATCTGCTGATCCTGAGTCCTAGATATTCAGAGCCCGTATCTGAATTCTTTCTTTGTTAACCTCTTCCAGGCTGGCAGTGGATGAGAAGGCAGACCAGGTGGCTAGATGCACAGAGCAGGTCTGCACCAGTCTAGTTGAGGAGACTCTGAATGCAGATATTGCTCTGATTGTTGAAGAAATCCTCGATGATGAACTGCAGCGAATCCACAAGTACATCAAAAGGTAAAAAACCTGAGAGAATCTGGAGATGGAAATAAATAAATCACACTATACACCACACCACCACAGCAGTCCAATATCAACCAGCTACACTGAATATACTGTACATACACAGGTACATTGCTGTAAGGGTTAACTGCATCTGGAACCTTTTCCCTCTTTATCTGTACCACCAGGTGGCGTGATGTGGTCGCGTTTCGTCGGCAGCTGAAGAGACAGATGAGGGGTTTCCCTGCAGCTCCGTGCTGTGTGGACCCCCGGTTCAAACTCAAGGCTCTGGCTCCCAGCGCCCCTGCTCGGCCCTGCATGGAAGACCTGGCCCGTGGGCTGGTCAACCTGGGAAATGCCGGCACCTTGGCCATGTCAAGCACCAGGTACATGGATCTCCAATTTGTGTTGTTACATGTTATTTATAATAGATTTATTAGAATGACTAATTGGATGGTTAAATCAACTTTCTTTTTGTACTACTCCAGTAAGTGACTGTTTTTTAAATTCTTTGTTAAGGTTATTCAGAATGAGGCAAGAAGCAATCCACCAGATGAGAGTCCACTACTACTATCAGCAGCTGCTTGAGTAAGTCTGGAGTTGTTGTGTGTGAGTTTATTCAGCGTGTGATCACGAAGCAGCCTGTTGACCTCCTTTGTGATGTTGCTCTCAGTGAGATGGTGTGGGCGCCGCTCGACCTCCCGGCACTGGTGTCAGAGAACATCCCCGACCCACCGGAGCGGATCTACTGGAAGATCGCTCTCCTCTTACCCAGCAACCACGAGAGTGTGGCCAGCCTGGCAGACAGGTACTGCACACGAGTACTTGTCTCAGGATGGATGTTGATACCAGGTGTGTACAGGGCCTAAGTTTGTCCTCTCCTGTCTCCTGTATCAGGATCCTGTCAGACTGGCTGGAGGTGAAACTGGGCGGAGACAAGGCGTCGGAGGTCGGGGAGGAGCAGCCTGATGGAACTCTGCAGACCCTGTGTGTCACCAACTCGCTGCAGGAGAGAGGACCACACACTCACAAAGTCCACATCAGCGTCAAGGTTAGATCAGTTTGCAACTTATATGGACGACTGAGGTCAAATGCAAAGAAGACACACACATGCTTGAATGTTTTTAGGATGATGTGTGTTCTAAAGGGCTCATGTACGGTTAGATTGTAGATACAAGTGAGGGGCTTTGGAGTTTTAACGATTATAAGAACATTTAATATAAAGGGTATGAAATCAGAGAACTGTTATTAAGGTTAACTATGTTCTAGACCATCATTTTTTGACCAATATCGGTTATCCTGCCCTGGCCCTGTGTAACCACCTCTCTCCTTGTTTTTGTGGCCCAGGCGTCCCGAGGCCCGCTGACTGAAGACAGCCTGTCCAAAATGGAGGAGAGCTGCGAGCTCTGTGGGACGGGAGCTCTGATCATGCTGCTTCCTGCCATGCCGGCCGTCGAGCCGGGGGAAGACGAGCAGGATGTACCTCTGCTGTCAGCTCTGCTTCAGCTTAAACAGCTCCAGCAAACCAGCACCTGGCATTGCCCCCTGCCTCTGGTCATTCTGGTGCCAGGACCTGATGGTGGCGCTGGTGATACACAGAAACTTGTAGAAGGTAATGATCAGTAAACATGGGATTAATGCATGTTTGTTAAAATCTAAGATTGAAATATTAGTTTTCTGTTGAAACAAAACTTTAGATATTCAATGAGGCGTGTCAGGCAGTTTTTAATGAAACTAGATGAATTTATCCGTGTGAAATAATCCTGATCCCTTTCTCTCATGGCCATTCAGCCTTGATGCTGCAGATGATGGTCATGGAAGGACTGATATCAGAGTTCACATTCTTCTTCATACCAGAGACCACAAGTGACGTCCAGGGATCCAGACAGGTAATGCACACATGCACATACACATACATGGAAGTAGGGCTAAAGGGAAAAGGGGGTGAGAGTTTTGGAGTATAACTATTTGATGCTCACTTTCTCTTTAAGTGTCTTAATGAACCGTCTCCATCTTGGTTGTGTGTCTCTAGCTGAGCCACGCTCTGCGTTGGTTGCTGGGCCGCGCTCCACCCTCCCTCCCCCTGTCCTGCCAGAGCCTGGTGCAGCTTGTAGAGTCCAGTTTGAGTCGCGAGTTCACTCCCAGAGTTTACGGCCACCGCCAGGAACGAGGCGCGGCGTGTCTTCCTTCCCAGGACCCGGCGCCCATCATCCAGCTGTACAACGCCGTCCTGGCTCACATTGCTGACACAGCGTCATCGCAGGATCTCTGCAAACTCTCGTGGCCGCCGGGCGAGTTCTGCGTGCCTGAAACTCGAGATTTTGTTCCTCACCTGGGCTGGAACTCAGCTGAGCACCTGGCCTGGCTCCGAGAAGCCATCCTCAGCCTGCAGCTGCCACAGTGGGAGAAGCTTTCGTCCACCGGTAAGTGATTGACACCAAGGCTATTTTTTTACTTTGGAGTTTGTATTGGTGCTAAAGAAATCAACAATCCACTTATTGTGCTTGCTTATCTCTTCCTTTCTCTAGACTCGTGGTGTGAACTCTGCTCCTCCATCTACTGCTACGCTGCTCAGATCCCGGTCTCATATCACAGTCAGCCTCTTCTAATGTCCCGACTGGAAAACCTTCTGGAAAGGGTCCGGCTAAAGGGTCACTGTAGCCGGGCCAACAGATCCGAGGCAGCCATGGGGAGCTGGGGCACTGGGGATGAGGGTGTGTTAACAGCCTATAGTCAGATCCCTTGGGACGACGTGCTGGTGATCTGCATCGACCACAAGCTGAAAGACTGGCAGATACCGGGACCACCTGCCTGTGGAGGTGAGGCCATTCTGCTGGAAAGTTCACTTTCACCTGTGACTGCAGACTGTGTAAGACTTGCAATATAACTTGTGCTTGTTTTTGTCATTGAAGATGCTGTGACAGAGGACGGAGAGATCCTGATTTACTTCCTCACAGAGTCGCTGAAGGGTTTCCAGCCCCCGGAGGAGTGGACCCAGGCCACCAGGCAAACACACAGGGAGAAGCAGCAGCGGCAGGAGGAGGAGGAGGAGGAGAGAGGGTATGGATCTCCTCATTTCTACTTACTGCCGCAACATTTATCATTTGGATGAGATTTAGTTGTTGTTGAGAAACTGACTCTGTTACTGTCAACAGCTCCTACTAATACGTCCTGAGGTCTCTAACCTCAGTTTAACTGTTAAGGTATCAACGTTATGTTACAGTATATATATCACAGTCTGTGCAATACAGAATGAGTTCAGGTATTTCAGTGAACCAGGGGAAGTTAATTAGAGGCGGACATGTGCTGATAATGTAGTGACACAGTTTTAACTCTTCTTGCCTCATGATGAAAACGTAGCATTTTCTGTTTCTGTAATTTGCCTTTTTCTCAACCTCTGTCCCCGTCTCCCTCTTCCTCCTCCTTCCTCACCCCCCTCTTCTATCATCAGGGCCAGTGCAGCTGCGTGTGCCTCCCCCCCCGATCTGTCCCTCAGACAGAGGTTGTTCCACAGTCCGGCGGAGCCGCTGGAGGCCGCGGCAGCGTCCTTGGACATCACACACACTCCCACATCACAAGAGCTGCTGGCCCACAAAGTCCTGCAGAGTTTAGAGGAGGAGAAGGTTGAAAGCAAGAGGTACAGACACAGCTCCACTGGAGGTTTTATGGTTATTGTATATTCCATTTGTCCTATAAACAGTATTGAACGGGCAGAGGTGTATGGATGAAAACTGAATAAGGTTTAATAAAGAACTAAACTTTCGGACAGAGTGAGAAACTAAAGAAATGGGTAAATTTAATTATGCAGGACTGTGCTGCACCTGTAAAAGATAATTTCCATTGAAGTTCTTATTTGCCAGAAGTAATGTACAATATGATTAACATACAACTGTATCTCTCCAGGAGCCTGGAGCAGCTTCAGCGCTGGCTGGAGGGCGACCCCTTGGAGCATTTGTCCTCGCCGCTCTTCATCCCCTCCTCCACCCTGCTCTCCAGGCCCACAACCATGATTCACTCCCCCACAGCCAAGACGAGAGAAGCCACACCGACACAGGTACGACTTCACTTCTCCTTCAGGGATTCAGGATCATTTCTTCAAGTACTTATTAAGAAGAGGGAAAGTTTGGCTTCATTTCGCAGTACTCCTACATGTTCTATGTCTGGATCTTTCAGGAGCCTGATGATCCGTTGGAGAAATCATCGTGGCCTAAAACCATCCCTGTGTCGATGGCATGGCGGCTGAAGGAGCTTGAGCGTCAGATTGTGGCGAGCCAGGAGGAAGAGCTGGCGTGCAGACTGAAGCTGAGCGGCCTGCTGAGCATCGTGGACGACTGACCGACTGTTGCTGCAGAAATATCATCACAGTTACACAAATGTTTGGAAAGAAAGGACACGTGATCCTTTTGTGTCCAGAGACAAACCACTTTGGATTTGCTGAGCTCAAGCTGAGTCTGTTGAGTTCAGCTGTGTGTGTGTCACATTAAGGTCTGGGTGTTTTGCAAGTAGAGAATAAAACCAAGATTTTTAAGCTTGGTTTAACTTTGTACAGTTAGTTAAGCATAGTTTTGAAAATAAGTGTGTAAGTACAAATGCAGGATATAGCTGTGTGTTGGTTTTTTACATAAACTTGATGAGAAGCTGATTCCTGATGTGTGTGATAATCAGCTTTCTCTTGTCTGTCTGTAACATAAAAGTGAAGCACTTGTTTTTTACTTGTACAGTGAAATGCTTCTGCTTTAATTTCATCTTTTTACTTGTGTAAAATGTTCGATTCATGAAATAAAAAGTGTTATTTTTCATGTAAACTCCTCATTGGCTGATCCTCGTCAATATGTGAACACCTGTAGCACATCTCTAGGCAGCTGCTCTGATTGGACGAGCTCGCTGCAGACCCGCCTCTTAGCCCCGCCCAGCCGGTGCGTGATTGGACACTCGAGTCTCTGCTCATGTCTTTCCATGTTGGAAACTCCTCGGAAGGCAACAGCGGTGTCTTCTGGGAGATGTAGTGCGGGTTGTATAACAGACTGAAGTGTGTGTTCCTTGAAAAGACTACAGCTCCCAGGTAAAGAGCAGGAGGGGCAGAACTCAAGAGAAGAAGAAACTTAGTCTCAGTTCAGCGGAGGGTTCATCTGTGTATCACAACCATGACTGAGGGGACGTGAGTATTTACTTTTATATAAAGTCTGTGTTATATACTTGTACTTATTAATCTGGGGATGATGTCATCAAAACAGTTTCATAACTCATGTTTAGGGATGACGTGAAATCAACAGGAGATAATAAGGTTTTGTGGAAATATGAAATGAATATATCTATAAAAACACCTGTAGAGTTAGTTATTTAGAAAAGTTGTATGAAAACCGTGTTTTTTACTGTGTATTTAAAGCTACCAGTACTTTGTTGTATTTATTCAACATTTAACAACTGTGTATTTGAGTGTTTACTTTATATTCTCTGCACAGATTTGTGATTTGTGTGTCACGACTTTGCACATGAACTGAAAACAAGCAGCAGAATCACCTCCTGAGTTATTGGTTTAATTTTGGAACAGCTGAGGAAATACCTTTTTTAAAACTTATTTATTTTTATTAGAAAATGTGCACATGGAACTAGAAAGTAACTCAGTGAAGACTCATTTAAATTCACTAGATCTGGATTTTGCAATTTGCAATTCCAAATTGCACATATATATAAAAATCAGTCCCCTAAATGCGCCAGATTTATAAAAAAAAATCAAGATCTACGAATTATTCTGTGAGAAAACAGGGAACATTTTGAAAAACGACCCATTTAGCATCCTCACTCCTTCTCCGACCTTTACCACATCCTTTCACCAAATTTTGTGGTAATGATTTTTCTTTAGTCAGTATTTTGCCTCATCTTACAACCATACAAATGAACAAACACATTCATTTGTATAGTTTGTAGGGGTGAAAGCATAACTTCCTTGGCAGAAGAACCACACCATTAAACCACCAGCTGTGTTTCCCAGGCACTTGCGGAGGCGGGGGGGGCCGTACAGGACGGAGCCGGCCACAGACCTGAGCCGCTGGAGGCTGACCAACGCCGAGGGCAGACAGACCTGGCGCTATGTGGAGGAGCAGGACACCCCCGACAGGGAGCAGACCGTGATGGAAGCTCACTCACTCGGCATCGACACGGTGGGTTCACTCTCTCCTGTCTCTCTCTCTCTGTGTGGAATATAGTTCTGGAGATGGAGGGGCCATGAATCAGGTTTTTTTATAATCACAAAATGGTGCCAGCAGTTTTAAACCTGCATTTCTCGACAGTTCTACATGTGCTCAATACTCAGGACTCAACATATACTCTTTGGTATCTGCCATGTAGGGAACTTTATATCGGGATAATTAGGGCCCGAGCACTGACAGGTGAGGCCCTATTGAAATTGTAAGGATTATTTTTATTATTATTATTCAGGCAAATGAATTGGCCTTTTGAGGGCTTTAACATGCTCAAATTCTTACCAAATTTTTACAGAAAGTTAGAAAGTGGTAAAAATGTACGTATTCGGGAGGAATTTTCAACGGGCGTTGCAAAAATGGCTCAACGGTGCCCCCCGAGACCCCTGGAACGTGTTCACATTGACCGATCTTCACAAAAATCAATACACAGGTGTATCATGACCAGACAAACAAAAAAGTCTTAGGTGCAATTGGAAAAACGCCACAGGAAGCCTGCTATTTTGGATTAGGTGGCCATTTCGGCCATATTCCACATTTTTACTTTGAGGTACTTGTACCAGAGCTTTCATTTTTTATTAATATTATATTAAACACTAATCAAAACATCCGCTATACATTGTCCTATTTGCCACTTTTACAATCATTTCAGTCCAACGTAAATTTCTCAGATTCACACTTTTGTGATACAGCCACAAAGATACTTTCCTATTGAATAGCTCCTCTTCCTGTGTTGTCTCCACAGAGTGAGTTGGTGTGTGGATCCCCGGCTGCACACACGGCCGTGGACGTGGCTCTGAAAGGAATGCACTTCTACAGTCACCTGCAGGCGGAGGACGGCCACTGGGCCGGGGACTACGGCGGACCTCTGTTCCTGCTCCCAGGTGGGACTCAGCTTTCATTTCATACCTGAGAAAACACAGTGGCCTCCCTGTGTGGAAGTGTGTACCCTGGGGTGATGGTGTTACTGGCACATGCTGTTGTGTGTTTCTATCTGTAGCCGTGTGTGTGTGCTCCACAGGCCTCCTGATCACCTGCCACGTGGCTAAGATCCCGCTGCCCGGGGCCTGGAAGCAGGAGATGGTGAGGTACCTGCGCTCCGTCCAGCTGCCGGACGGAGGCTGGGGTCTGTAAGTTGCCGTCACACTTTGTGGTCTTTTGATATTTGTGTGCATGCCTTATCCCTTAATGTGCATCTCCTGTAAGATGAGGCCATGTTTCTCACCGCAAAAGACAAAGGTATCACACCGTTTGTTTGTCTTTTGACACTTCAGCAAAGGAGAACCTTTTCTAAATTAATTTGAGGTCACCATGACCTTTGACCTTTACAACTGGAATCTAATCGTTTAATCTTTGAGTTCAAATTACAACTGGTCAAAATTTGAATGGGTTTAGGAGTTGGGCAAATGAGGGGTTAACGCTGTTTCCACAAGACCAAATACATATTTAGTGAGGTTACTGTGTACTTGACCTGTGACCTTTGACCACTCACATATATTTATTTTTATTTATTCCTCAGACATATTGAAGATAAGTCGACGGTCTTTGGCACAGCACTGAGTTACACGTCCCTGAGGATCCTGGGACTGGAGCCTGATGACCCAGATATGGTTCGAGCCAGAAATAACCTGCACAGCAAAGGTGAGCAGGAAGGAAAGTTCTTCCTTTGTGTTTTTATATTTCCTGCAAACTTCTGATTTTACATTTGTTGTTCTGTGTTTTTTCAGGCGGTGCAGTGGGGATTCCCTCGTGGGGCAAATTCTGGTTGGCCATTTTAAATGTGTACAGCTGGGAAGGAATGAACACGCTCCTGCCAGAGATGTGGTAAGATTCAGGATTTAAGTACTTTCTGAGGTATCTGTAGTTTACTTGTGCATTTATTTTTTGACACTTACTTTACTCCTACATTTTTTTTAACACAAGTTGAACTTTTAACTTTTCTTTTTGACATTTCAGAGCCTTACTATTAGAATTTGACTTGAGTAAAGAGGTTGAATCGGTACTTTTACTTGGATTCTTTTAAACACGAGTATCTTTACTTCTACTCGAGTAGAAACCGTGTGTGTGCCAACTCTGACATTATGTGTAGGTCCAGTGATGTTATTTCTTTCTCCCGTGCAAGTGGCTGCAGCTGGAAATGTAATTTAAATCAGGACTTCCTGTGACATCAGATCACCAGCTGAACTTACATTCATTGTAATCACTTGTCTATGAAGCAGGAAACCAGTTTTCCTTTGAACGTATTCGGGGTTTGATGTTTGTACGTGTGTCTACTTGCAGGCTGTTCCCCACCTGGATGCCGGCCCACCCCTCCACTCTGTGGTGTCACTGTCGCCAGGTCTACCTCCCGATGAGCTACTGCTACGCCGTCCGACTGGCGGCTGAGGAAGACTCCCTGGTGCTCAGCCTCAGACAGGTGCTGTAGCCCAACTGTACCACACGGGGGCGCTACACTCCAGAGTATGATAAACTGACTTTTGAAGCAACTAGAGGAGAGGTCTGAGAGTTCACTCTTTTCCTTTTTCATGACTCAGCTCAGTTCTCAAGGCTGTGACATCATGAATACGTCACGATGCAGAACCACTGAAATGAAGTTTCAATCGGATCTATATCATTGTTGAGTTGCAACTGACGATGATTGATGAATCATTAGATTCTTTGATAAAACAGTTTACTTTTGAAGCTATAAAAGTGAAAATAAACTATATATTTGCCTCAATAGTTCAAAGTTCAATTTCAAAGTGTTTTATCCTGTAGAGTGAAATTCTTACTTTGCCTTCTGCTACAAATACCGAGCCTTGATTTGAATCGACCAGTTGATAACACATTTGTCTGTTTCTTGTTGTGTAGGAGCTTTATGTCCAAGACTATGCTTCCATCCGCTGGCCGGCTCAGAGGAACAATGTGGCCGCGTGTGACATGTACACAGCTCACAGCTCGCTGCTCGACGCTGCCTACAGTAAGTCAACACAACACCCTGAGCACCGAGAAGCAGTATCCATGGCTACAAGGTGTTTTTTGTGCAATGAGGTATTATGCAAGTGTTCTGCACTGGAATGTTTCCACATGCCGCTGCTTGACTCCCTCCCCTCCCCTTGTCTCCCTGCAGTGGTGTTGAATGTGTACGAAGCCCATCACAGCACCACGCTGAGAGGAATGGCTGAAAGAGAACTGTACGATCACATCCGGGCCGACGACCGCTTCACCAAGTGCATCAGCATCGGACCGGTAGTGAACACACACACATCCTGAGGAACACTGGTAGAATCACATCATCTCATTCAGACTGTAAAGGGAAGAGAGTGTAAACATGAGGCTCTGGCCTTTGTCCTCAGATCTCTAAGACCATCAACATGCTGGTTCGCTGGTACGTGGACGGTCCGACCTCCCCAGTGTTTCAGGAGCACGTGTCCAGGATCCCAGATTATCTCTGGTAACAACTCAGCCTCTTATCAACTGCTCAATAAGTTGTTCAATACACTCTTGTGCTGGATAATGCAACCCTTGTGTGTGATGTGGAAAGTTGTTAACTCAGTGCTAATAGATCTTTAAATATGTTTGTGCATGAAAGTAAACTGCAGATGAACTAACAGTGAGTCCTGTGTGTTCCAGGCTGGGGCTGGATGGGATGAAAATGCAGGTGAGACTCTTATATTTTTTATATTGAGTCAACTAAGTGCTGGTTCCACAGAGATTTTCAGTTTCACCTTCTTCTTCTGCACAGGGGACCAATGGCTCTCAGCTGTGGGACACTTGTTTTGCCGTGCAGGCTTTCCTCGAGGTAACACACACACCTGACACGCCCACACTATTACCTCTGTTAATGTCTTTTAATATTTCAATTCAATTTCAGATCTGTGCTTGTACAACTTGCTTTCCTAGACATAAACATTACAAAGACATAGATCATCATTGCTCCTTTAAATGGTTTTCAAACACGACACACTTCTCAAGTCTCAGATCAGTCGTAACTAGGGTTGCAAAATTCCGGGAATATTCAAAGTGGGAAACTTTCCATGGGAATTAACGGGAATATACGGGAATTAACGGGAATAAACGGGAATAAACTGGAAATGTTGTGGGTAATTTATACTAACTGTATTTACCTTGTCATATACAGACATAAATATAAACATTTTGTTTTGTCATAGGCTGATTTGAGCCCTGAGGAAACTTTGGGCACTTGACTATATGCTTCTGCATCGTTGTGTCATTCTTAACATAGGTCTTTGCTCAGTATTTGCAAATGTACACAGCCTTTCCATCTACATTGGATGGGGTGAAATGTCTCCACACATGAGATAGTGCACGTGGCATTGTTCTGTAGAATAAGATGAGAAAAAAGTTTGTAAAAAAACACTAATGCAATGCCAGAGATATAAATAGTTAGCCAAACAATTGGAATCTTCTGTAAACATATTTTACAATTGATGGATAAACGTATGGAAATAGGCTAGATGAACAGATGAACAATCCTCAATCAGCATGCTAATATATGTTCCCCAGTAATATCATGGAAACTTACCTGACTAGTCCTGCACACTACAGCAGGCCTCAATAGCCCTGCTGTAGAGTGAAGCATGCTGGGAGTTATCTGTGCATGTGATGGAAGAATGCACAGTGGAGGGTTGAAACTCAATGTGCAGCGTGTGCTGCATTCCATACATCTTTAAAAGTAGAGTTTTGAATGATGTTTTTATTGCTCAGCGTTTAATTTGCGTTTTTTTTTTTTTTTTTCAAAATTCCCGAGCTAAACTTCCCATGGAAAGTTTCCGGAAAGTTTCCGGAAATTTACCGGAAACTTTCCACCCCTTTGCAACCCTAGTCGTAACTCACAGGTCATTACGTTTTGAGAAGAGCTGTGTGAGTCCTGACTGAAATGTGTCATGTAGCTGATTATAATAAGTTGTGTGGTTTCAGGCAGGAGCTCAGGATGACCCCAGGCTATCGAAGTGCCTCCAAGACGCACATCACTTTCTCGACATAACACAGGTGCAGGCAACATGAGTCTCAGACGCTTCCAGAGCTAATCCTCCTTGACACATATTTACAGATTAACAGTAATATGATCCTCACCTGCTTTCAGTTGTGATTTCTTATGCCTGACTGGTTTTTCCACTCCACCACCAGATACCGGAGAATCCTCCTGAATACAAGAAATACTACAGACAAATGAACAAGGTACAACTTAGTATTAAACGAGAGCCACTTCAGAATAATTCCCATTAGTCTCAAATACGGACTAAACTGCATCTGGAGATCATATCCAGGGAATCAGAAATGGCCCAAATAAATAAGTTCATGCAGTCACTTTACTGTTTAACGCTGTGTCTTGTTTCCAGGGAGGATTTCCCTTCAGCACCCGGGACTGTGGCTGGATCGTGGCCGACTGCACGGCCGAGGGCCTGAAGTCAGTGATGCTGCTGCAGGAGCTGTGTCCCTCCATCAGCCAGCATGTCCCCTCGGAGCGGCTCTATGACGCCGTCAACGTGGTGAGTCCACGGGCAAAAAGTACATCCAAGACTCAGTTACCTTTTCTGTGAGGTTTCTGAGGTCGTCACCATATAGGGAAACATGTTTATAGAAGTTAACTTGGCAAAGCAACAAGACTGGAACAGGTGGAGCAGCATCCCTGTCTCTGTGCAAACAATCCAACCGCTATACAGTTCAATGTCAGTGTTAATTCATGTTCAAACGATTCATCTCATTTAGTTTAATCCATACACAAACCCACATCAGACTGAGCTGCACCTCTATAACGTCTGGTTCACTTCAGAATCCGTGTTTCTTATCTCTCTCTTATCTCCCTGTAGCTCCTGAGCATGAGGAACTCTGATGGGGGGTTTGCCACATATGAGACCAAGAGGGGGGGGAGACTCCTGGAGCTGCTCAACCCGTCCGAGGTGTTTGGTGAGTATACGTTTCCAGCACTTTGCTCAACACCCATCATATGGACCTAGCTGTGGGACTGGGCTCATTTCATGGTCTGACTTCTGAGTGATCGGTGCTGAGTGAAGGAATGTCAGCGTGACTCACTGTACAAGTATTACAGATATGAAAAAGGGAAACACGAAGCCAAACATGCCCTTTCAGTCTGAATAACCTTTTCCATTGCACCCTCGATGTGTCGCAAGATGATGGTCTGTTCTGTATTAAAGGGCAAAAAGCTAATACATCCTTATTTTTAAAAAGAGGATGTTGTCTGTGTTGACATTTGAAATGTGTTGGTAACCCTGTGTGCTCCGTCTCACACACAACCAGGTGACATCATGATAGATTACACCTATGTGGAGTGTACGTCGGCGGTGATGCAGGCTCTGAGGCACTTCCAGAAGGTCTACCCTGACCACCGAGCCGAGGAGATCAGGTGAACCACACGGCACAAACACAATATACACACCAAACTGACTGGATGAAGTATTGTTATATGTATTTACTGTATAAAATGGTTTAAAAAAGACATGATGGGAAAGGAATCCTCCAAAAAGACATTGGCTGTGTCCAAAATCCCACAATACATTTAAATTGTATATTTTGCACGTAGTATTAATACTTTCCAGTAGCCTCTGCTAGTTTTTACATTTGTCGGACTGCATTCTGGTAGATATTGCTCAGTTATCAGAATCAGGTTTCATTGGCCAAGTAAGTTTGCACAAAGAAGGAATTTGACATGGTAAAGTTGCTGTCAGTGTGCTTACACAGAATACACATCACCACACAAAACAATACAAACAGTGCAACGGTGCAACGGTCTAAGAAAATAAAGTATATACAAGGAGGAATGCCTACAGGAGCTGTGAATTGTAACACAACAATAGTGCAAAGAAGTGGAGAGTCCAAGAAGTGCAGGGATAAATATTAAACGGTATGAGTATGACGGTTATACAGTAAGGGTGAAATAAATAAATATGATTGCGGGAGTAATTGTACAGTGGAGTTACTGACCATTGGTTTTCCACTACTTTTCACAATGCATTGTGGGAAACGAGTGCACTAAAGGGTATAAAAGATTTTTTATTAAACATTGGGACAGCACTACAAAATGCAAACTCTCTTTATAGTGGTTTATATAGTGATTAGTGAGTGATCACACACAGACTTTGCTTCCTGAATAAATTCTCAGTTCTGATTGAGGTTGAGGATAAAGAGGGAGGAGCTGAAGGCTGTAACAGGTCATGTGTGTTTCCTCAGGTCGACTCTGGGGGCGGGACTGGAGTACTGCAGGAGGGTGCAGCGGCCTGATGGTTCCTGGGAGGGGTGAGCGCTCACACACACCTGTCATGTGACTGTTTGATTTCCCACCTCGTCAACAGGCTGATCTCCATCTCTCTCTCCTCCTGCTCAGGTCCTGGGGCGTGTGCTTCACATACGGAATCTGGTTTGGCCTCGAAGCCTTCGCGTGCATGGGTCACGTCTACGAGGACGAGTAAGAGATCGCAGACTTCCGATAACGTGAATAAACCACAAAGTTCACCCGTTAACTCCACCCCTTCATCCCTAACGGCCCCACTGTGTCCTGTTGTCAGGGACGCGTGTGTGGAGGTGCAGAAAGCCTGCCAGTTCCTGCTGGAGTGGCAGATGCCTGACGGAGGCTGGGGGGAGGACTTTGAGTCGTGTGAGCAGCGGCGCTACGTCCAGAGCAGCGAGGCTCAGATCCACAACACCTGCTGGGCTCTGCTGGGCCTCATGGCCGCCAGGTAACTCTCCTTCCACTAACTCACCTGGGACTGGACCCAAACGGGATCAGACTGGAACTGATGGGTTCATGTTGATTCAGAGGATTGGATTTTGGTCACATGTTATGTAGTGGTGGGGAAAAAAATCGATTCTGTTCAGTATCGCGATATTTTATGCCCGCAATTATATCGATACTGTAGCACTAAGTATTGTAATTTTTTTTTTTTTTTTTTTTTTTTTTCTATATTTATTTACAATTATATATGTAACAGCCCCTGGCTGGCAAAGCATGACGAGGAGAGTTTCAGAGTTTAAAAGATACCTAGTGTGTATGCGGAAAGGATGTTCTCCACTGCAGGAGATATAGTAACGGCCCAGAGGAGCACTTTAACATCTGAGCATGTTGACCAACTCCTTTTTCTGAACAAAAATGCCAATATTCCCAAATGAATTTAACATTTTGGGTCATGACCTTGCAGGTCTCAATTTGATTGAAGCTCTAGGTTACTCTTATTTATATGATTGAGCTCAGTGTTCATGTGAGAGGTCTCCTATTCAGAAAATAATTACAAAGGTCCTGTGTCCTGAATGTTCAAACACAGTTTTTGCACTTCAGTTAATGTGTAGAAGACAATGTTGTTCACAGAATTAAATGTGACATTTGAAGTGAGTTGAGCAGTCTTATTTTCCTCATTTTTTGTAAAGCCTTTGAATAATATGGGGGACATGAATCGCAATAAATCGCAGAATCGAATCGCAATACTTGCAGTATCGCAATATATCGCAGAATCGCAATACTATTGAATCGTGGCCCAAATATCGCAATACTATTGAATCGTCACATTTTTGTGACGATGTTTTATTTCCCTGCAATCAGAATATACATATGTATTATTAAGACGAAAATAATTAATTAAAATCCAATCCCACTACTTGTGTGTATCACCAGGCATCCTGACAGGCGGGCCATAGAGAGAGGAGTCCAGCTGCTGATTGACAAGCAGCTTCCTAATGGAGACTGGCCACAGGTGAGTTTATCACTTACAATCTATGTATTGATTGTTCATCTCTTTCTCTCCCTTTAATCCAAGTTACAACAAACTTATGCTCAACCTTTGCTTTCACCTCGCCAGGAAAACATTGCAGGTGTGTTCAACAAGAGCTGTGCCATCAGCTACACCTCCTACAGGAACGTCTTCCCTGTGTGGACCCTGGGACGCTTCTCAGCACTTTACCCCAGCAGTCCGCTGAGTGGGAGGGTGAAGCTGTGAAGAGTGATGACAGCGAAGAGAGCGAAGACTATGTGCAAGGACAAGAAGACTAAATGTCTTCAGTGTCAAATATAAAAACCACAAAGCTCAGACAAGGACAGTGGGTGTTTTATCACTGTCACAGACCTGGAGTTGTGTTTTCTAAAGATGATTCCATCAGATAGGATTCATTCTTTGAATTGTTTGTCTTGACATTCCAGCTCAGCTCATCTGCCAGAGCTGCACCTCACAGAGCTGCTGGGATGATCTGCTGTGAATGATAATGATGTTCAGGTCACGTGCTCTGGACTATAAAGTGTAAAAGAAAAACATTTAGAATTTTAGAATAAAGAATTTTCTATGGTATTTTGTTCACAATGTGACTCGACTGAAGTTGAATAAATAAACAACAACGTTTCTGTCTCAAGTTTCCTTTTGTCTCCTCTGCACCAGCAGAAAGAATAAAGTATGATTGAGGGAATTGAACAGTTGTCAATGTGAGCACTCATGTCACACTGTTGTATCTCTTTCAAAGATTAAAACCGGATCCTGACGAATTGTTTTTCCGAAGAACATGAGGTTCTTTTTCCCTTTGACCACTTTCACTGACACACCTGAGTCTTTACAGAAGCGTGACAGGTGCGGTTGGAAAGAATGCTTTGTGGCCTGTTATTAGATTACAACATGTGCAGGAGATCAAGAAATTCCATCATGATTATAATAATGTGCATCTGAGGTTTAACTATCATGGGAGTGTCTCAGAAGAAGTGTGTGTCTGTTTGGGCAGCTGAGCTTCAAGCTTGGAAACCAGTGAATAAAACACAAGAATATTTTACTGGTCGTGCTTTCCTCACAAGTATTTATTCAGTGTTTGCTATGCTAGGAAGCTGGTTTTAATTCACCTCTTCCCATTTTGTCAGTGTGCACGCATGAAAGCTGAAAATAAAATATCTAGAAAGTCTAAAACAATTTGAAATAAGGAAAGGATTTGTGGCAACTGTGAAATGAAACGCAAAAATCATAAACTTCAAGTGCATTTACAAGTAAGCTGTTCTTTGCACCTAACATCCCTCTATTTGTTTTACAAGTAAAAATCTAAAATCCTTTTCCATTGGTATTTGTTCAGAGTAGCCACAGAAGGCGTGTGTGGGATTATTGATAATCTCTCATAAGTCTTTTTGAGTGATGAGGTGTCTTAAGGATATTTGTGTTTTGTCAATTTTGTGGATGTCTCCTGAGCCGAGCTACAACAGGCGCTTTGTCCTTTTGTCAAGTGGATGTGAAAGAGAAAATAAATTAGTTTACTTTAGTTTTACTTTGGAATTCAGTTTACAGAGGTAGTACAGATGCTGCTCAGTCGTTTTTCAGAAATAAACATGTATTTTCACCAAATTTCAATCCATCAATCAACTTCTGCCCAACAGCTGCAGGTCTGGATGATTGCATCATGGTTTTCTTCACTTGTGTCTCCTCAAAGACTCTACAGCCGTGAGACTTAAAATCAGAAATCGAGTCTCAGCCCGTGTTTCACAGCCGTAGCCTCTTTATTGGGCCTAGGCACCAGAGTAACTCCATCTGGGTAAATTCAAAAAGAATATCAGTGGATTTTACATTAATCCAGTGTTCCCAGTTTGAGTGTTTATATGCAGAGAAAACCGAACACACATTTCTTTCCTTCTGATAACATCGCTCTGTCTGCTGGAGGTAAAGATGTCAAACAGGCTCGTCCAACGTGCTGCGGCGAGGACAAAAGAAATGAACTCACCGAGGTTCAGGGGGAGGGATGCGTGATGAGTGATGCGTGATGAGTCCATGTGTAAGAGGAACTCGAACTTGAACATATCAGATAACAATCTCACAATGTTCATGACACAATCCCCCAAAATAAATTCCAATTTGAAGTGTTCATGTTCAACCCTTTTAATCCATTTGAATGCAGCATCCTCTTTGTATTCATGGGTACACAGGTATATTTCTTTTGTGCTGCAGATGAATTCCTTGCATAGCTAAAAGTTTCCGATGGGAGTTGGAGCTCTGCCCCCATGAACCACATCAGGTGAAGGTGTGACTACAGATAAATAGGACCCGCAGGTGAAGACTCCACCTGAGCATTTGTTCTCCTGCACAGGGTAAGTCCAGCTATGTTCATATAGTTATGCTGTATTTTGTTGTATAATTTAGATCGTTCACATTTTATTTTTTTGCAGCTTCCATGTTTGAAAGTTGTGTAACGTTAATTGCCATCACTGTTTTTTTATACATTTTTAGGATCCGTGTGAACATATTCAAAACATTAACCTTTTTTGTTCTCTTTAATTTCAGAGTCAGGTTTGGAGATGTCGGGTAGATCAGGTAAACGCTAGTGGCTCATCATCGCCTCTTTTCTTCCACATGCATTGAATGTGTTATATATAATCCTAAATTATTATCCTGCTTCTTACAGGAGGCTGCCATGGCAAAAAACACAAGGAGAAAAAAGGCCATGGACATGGTGGTGGTGGTAAGGTAAAAAAATGCCGCAAACCTGGAGAGAAGTGCAAAAAAAAGCGAAAGCAAGGCCACTGCCACACAAAGTGTCACAAGAAGGGGAAAGCCGGCAATGGGGTAAGATCCTCCACACAGAGCAGAGGGAGACACGTAGTGTAAACATGCAAGAATAGTGCAAGAACACTTCCTGCAACGCTTTCATTCACACAAGGTTATTTTTAGAACAACCACAGGCTGATATGATGACAGTGGAGCAGTCAGGGCATTTGAACAGCAGTCATAGAGGAGGAGCTTCTTCCTAAATGTGTCCTGAAATCTCTTTTCTTTAGAAATGTCTTTAAGGGACAAACTCAATCCAGCTAGGAATAACATTGTCACACTCCCAAATGTCAATTATAAATAAACTCAAATGAAAACAGTGTTAAGTGGTGAACTAACCGTGTGTGTCTGCTGATGTGTTGCTCCTCCAGGACTCCAGCTCCTGCAGCAGCAGCAGCAGCAGCAGCAGCAGCAGCAGCAGCAGCAGCGACTCCGACTAGATTTCTGGCCGAAGCAACCTGGAAACCTCCGTCCTCTTGCCTGTTTACAACGATCTGTTTACTTTAAAGCCAAATGATTATATGTACAATCACACGTTGTGATCTGAAACTCAAATGCAAGTTTTTGTAACACACATTTTGGGTCTTTCATGGCTTTTTTGGGGTGTTAAATTCTGATGTAATAAGTGAAATTAAAGATTGATGGATTCTCTCTGAATAGCTTCAGTTGTTTGACTTTTTCAACTTGTTGATTTTGTGTATTGTCTTTTCATAAATGTTTCACTGTGTGATTAAAATGGCTTTCAAATGATTCTGATGTAGTGTTTATTTGTCGACAAGTGAATGAATCCTGGGTTAATATCCAAAACCAAACGCAGGAGCCAGTAAAATAACAGAATTGTCCTTTGATAAGGCAAAAATAACAAGATACTATTACACGCACGAACCACAGAACCAGATTAAAAGAATCAAAATCCAACTGAAAAAACATAAGAAACTCAGGAACAAGATATAACAGGAAACACGATGATGACAATACAGAGACTAATATAGACAAGGGAGGCCGAGATGATTGAACACAGGTGAAACACACAAAGATTATAATTTTCTAAATAAATCAGGAAGCGGAGAACTCAGGAAACATCTGAACACAAACCTTAACACAAGGTAACAAAGTTACAAGTCTATAAAACCAAAGAGTCCATGACACAAGTTGGATTTGTGACCAGGGTGATGGAGTGATAAAGTGTAAATCTTAATAATACCACTGGCTGCTGGTATAAGATGTCAATTACCAGTCTTATAGAGAAATATAAGAAAGATTATACCACACACAGACCTCATGGAAATTAAAAAAAAAAAATTCAATCAAGAAAATTAGACCTATACAATATCAATGATGCAATGAACCTGCTGGTGATTTTCCATTGTTACTCATCTGGTGCCTTGTTGTGACAACCACATGTTGTTAAACGATTGTGTTACACAGTTGTGTGAATTGAGCACCAAAAGTCGTTTGTTGCATAACTCCCCAAAAGGATGACAGAAAGTTCAACAAAAGAAAACTCTGATTCCAGGCACAGCCCCTGATGATGTCTTCTGTTTGAGGTGTGGCTTCGTATAAGTTCTCATCCAGCAGACCTGTCGACAGACTGAGGGACTGGACTACAGCACAGTAAGTTCACCAACTGCTCACCGGGACTTATTACCATGTGTGTGCGTTCATATCCCCTGTGTGTGTCTGTGTGTGTGTACAGATATCTTTGTGAGGACCATTTCAGGTTACAACATACAGAGGGAGGACGTTTTGGACCGGTCTTCACTGTCCGACCCACTTTTAAAGGGCTGTTTGAGGGTGAAGACTTGGTTTTAGGGTTAGGTTAGGGACAGGTTAGGGTTAGGTTAGGGTAAGGTTAGGGTTAGGTTAGGGTAAGGTTAGGGTTAGGTTAGGGTTAGAATTAGGTAAGGGTTAGGTTATGGTTAGGCATTTAGTTTGGCTGGTAAAGGTTATGGTAATGGTATAGGTCCGGGTTAGAGTAAGGTTAGGGTAAGGGTTGGGTTGGGGTTAGGGGTTAACCCACATACACAAAGATAGGAAGCGTTTTTTTTTATTTGCTGATTTGCTTACATGTATGTTTTTTCCGTTATTAACAGCATTACATTATTTTGTGTTGTCAGTATGACTCACTTTGCACAAAGTGTGTGTTGTCATCGTTGTGTGGTTTGTCTTTTCTCTCTCTATCTGAGCAACTCAGGATTTGATCATTTGCTTATTCAGACACTCAAGAGAATTTGTTTTTTGCCTGAGATTTGCTTTGTGTGCATTAAACGGCTTCTTTCAGTTACAGGATTCTGATCTGAAGTTTTGAAATGTTCGGAAATAACGGAGGTAAAAACTTTTATTATTTGTCTTTTCTTCACTCGTATTAAAAACCTCTTCTTTCCGACAAACTTTTCACTGAATTTGAAAAAGCAAACATTGTAATCAAGTGTTATTATCACCTGCTCTGTTTGAACAGGAAACCAGTATCCTCCTGGCTCTCACCAACAGCCAGTGTCAGGATTCTTTCCTCAATTTCCACTGCAGCCCTGCCCCCCCCAGCCCTTCCCCCCTCAACCATGCGGCCCATCTGTGCCCAATCCTGTAGCTCCACCTTGTGGACCAGGACCTGGTTGTGGACTTGACTGTGGTCATATCCATGGTCCTGGTCCTGTCTGCGGGCAAGGGCAAGGGCAAGGGCAAGGGCAAGGGCAAGGGCAAGGGCAAGAGCATGAGCATGAGCATGAGCATGGCCATGATCATGATCATGATCATGATCATGATCATGATCATGATCATGATCATGATCATGGACATGGACATGGACATGGACATGGACATGGACATGGAAGTGATCATGGAAGTCATCATGGAAGTGATCATGAAAGTGATGATGGTTGTGATGATCATGGACACGGACATGGACATGGACATGGACATGGACATGGACATGGACACGGACACGGACATGGACATGGACATGGACACGGACATGGACATGGACATGGACATGGACATGGACACGGACATGGAAGTGGAAGTGGAAGTGGAAGTGATGATGGTTGTGATGATCATGGACACGGACATGGACATGGACATGGACATGGACACGGACATGGACATGGACATGGACATGGACACGGACATGGACATGGACATGGACACGGACATGGACATGGACATGGACACGGACACGGACATGGACACGGAAGTGGAAGTGGAAGTGAAAGTGATGATGGTTGTGATGATCATGGACACGGACATGGACATGGACATGGACATGGACACAGACATGGACATGGACACAGACATGGACATGGGCATGGGCATGGGCATGGCCACAGACATAAGCATGGACATATGCATGGCCATTGTCACAAAGGACAGAAGAAGTGTCATGGGGTAAGATCCAGTTGTTTTATTGAATAAACAGATTAAAACTACGGAGTCTCTGGTGTTTCAAAGTAAATAAAACAAGACAAAAAATGATTTGAAATCAAAGAGAACATGCCTATTTCACTTAGCAGTTAATAAAAATGTAAAGTTCAATGTGAATCAGTTTACCCACACGTCACATTTTTTAAACGTGTAAATAATAATTTATTTATTCTCCTAATTTAGGATTTTTATATTGTTTACTTTTAACACAGCTGACTTTCTGTCACACGATCTGCTTCGGCCACAAGTCATCAGAACAAAGCATCCTACAAAACAATCCATATAGCTGTTAAAACAGTCATGAGAACATTTCCTGACTCCGTTAAAGTTTGCTGAAGTTTAGGCTCTACTTTGTTGTGTTTTGAATTTCCATCACACACATATTAAAATGATGAATTGATCAAATCCTCAGTAGGTGAATTGACGATGTGTTGTTCTCGTTCCAGTCGTCCAGCAGCTCCTGCAGCAGCGACTCTGACTAGAGGAGAAGAGAAACCACCGGAGCACATTCGTCTTCCTGCCTTCGATAATAAACAACTCTCCGTGTGGGCTTCTTTAACTCAGGGTCTCATGTGCATCTCAAGGGTTTTTGAGTCTTGTTTGGTCGTCACATGTTGTTAAATCTTATATGAATCTTTTATATAAGGTCAGAACAGCCTGTCAACAACACAGCTCCGGTCTCTGACTCCTTTCTGATGCATCAAAAGCAGCGTAACTTTAAATAACTGCTACTGACAGTTTTATATGTATTACACATGAATTGTTCCTTTGTGATAAACAACAAATGAGTCATAAAAGCAATTAATCTCAGTAATGTCTTGCCTCTTATTTCATATCTGACCTCAAGAGTTTCTTATTTCCATGTGTTCTTTATCAGTGTCCAGTGACATTATCTGTATTGACCCAGGGAAGGTTGAGTTCAGACCTTTGTTCAGTGAGGTTTTCCACCAACAGTCACACACCCTGCACCCCCCCCTCCCACTACATTCACCTGAAACCTCACACAGGGAATCACAGATTTAAGTTTGTAAAATGTGAATTTCTTTTACAAACAAGCCCAGTCTGTTTCAACTGGTTTTAGTGTGAACTGGAGTAAAGAGAATTCACACATGTGGCTGTTGTCCCCCTGACTTAACACTTCTGACCCAGCACCGGTCACTGGGTGATAAAAACTGCAGTATCATGCACACTGTTCCTTGATAAAATTTAATTATTACATTTCTATCTGATAAATGCACAATTAATTTATCAAGCAATGGAAAAGATGCAATATTTCTAGTATTATTACAAGAGAAATGATAAAAACATCAGATTGCAGGACAAAAAAAATTCAATATATCCAAATCTCAACGGTGTCGGTGTGGCTGTGTGTGTCTACAGTCAATATTAGATCGTTTATAGTCCATAATGACTTTATGTCAAATATTAGACACACACCCAGTGGAAAAATGTTCTGATGGGAGTTGAGGCTTCAAGCTGAGGTGCGGCCGTGCATAAGAGGAACCAACAGGTGTCGGCTCCGTCTGTGGACCTGATCTCCAGCTCACAGTAAGTTCTCCTCGGACTCGCTCTTTAACTTCCAGGACTCCGTGTGTATATTGAAAGGCAAACTGCTTTTTCTCTCATCTTTAGGATCTGTGCTCGGGCCTGAAGATTCAAAATGTACGGAAGCAACCAAGGTAAAGAGCTACTTTTAAATAACGCACATTGAGCTTGATAATAACTTTTGCAAAAACAGCGACGTATATATATCTTAGTCCTCTCTTCTTCTGATGTTTTAGGAAACCAGTACCCCCCCGGCTACCCAAACAACCATCAACAGATGCCAGGGGGCTACCCTCAACATCCTCCAGGCAGCGCCCCACCACCAAACTACCCTCAACAGCCCCACGGTCAACAGGGAGGCTACCCCGGATATGGGCCTGGGCCTGGTTATGGCCAAGGACAGGGCCATGGACAGGTCTACGGACAGGGACAAGGACAGGGCCATGGACAAGTCTACGGACAGGGACAAGGACAGGGCCATGGACAGGTCTACGGACAGGGACAAGGGCACGGATATGGGCCTGGACCTGGTTATGGCCAGGGACAGGGCCATGGACAGGGCCACGGACAAGGTCACGGCCAAGGTCACGGCCAAGGTCACGGCCAAGGTCACGGAGGCGGACATGGTCATGGACAACGCCGCAGGCACAAGAATGGTCACACTCATGCCAAGTGTCACAAGAAAGGAAAGAACTGTCACGGGGTAAGATTCAAGCATTTTCTCAAACACTGAATGCTGGTTATGTTTGCTCCAGAAATAAAATTATTCTAAATACACCAAGTGAAATATAATAGTTAATACATAGTTAAGAGGATTGAAGTTTCATTAATGTGTGTTTGTGTGGTTCATCCCTGCTTTAGTCCTCCAGCAGCTCCTGCAGCAGTGACTCTGACTGAGGAAGAGTCGTGGAGTCCGGACCTTCATCTCCGACCAGATACTATGATCAACATTCTACTGCCCTAATGTTTTTATAAATGGATTTGTATTTAAAATAGTCATAATAATCAGGCTTCTGTGAAAATACATTGTATGAAAAAACAATATTTGACTTTGAAAATAAAATATTCTCCAAATTTCATAACTTTGGTGTGAGAGAAACCTTCCGGACATTATTGCATCGATGATTGTTGTTTGAGTAATTACTGTGTGTGATAAATACCAGTGAATGAAATATGAAGTTTCTTGTCTTTTCATTTATGGGAACGCTTTTTTTCTTCTTGTCATATAATAAATAACTTTTCAGTATTTGTGGACATTTGTAGAGGTTGTATCAAGATGCTGCAAACGTCATTTTTAAATTTTACTTCAGCAAAAAACAGAAGTATCATAGAAGAAAAACATCAACTACTAATACTACTGCTTCTACTACTACTGCTACTACTACTGCTACTACTGCTACTACTACTTCTACTACTAGTACTACTACCGCTACTACCACTACTACTACTGATACTACTACTGCAACTACTACTGATACTACTACAACTACTACTACTACTACTACTTCTAATAATAATAATAATTAATTTATACAGCACAGCGATGCTCAAATACACTTTACAGTGGTTAAAAAAAATGTATGAAAACTAATAAACAGAAATATAAAATACATATAATAATAGCCTGTGTTATTTCACTATTGATTATCTAATACAGCGCGTTAATAAATCATAAAGTAAGAAAATTAATACAATTTAAGTAAATGTTTATGGAAAAGAAGGAAAATGAACTTTGATTATGAATTCTCTGGTTCCACATTGAAAGAACACTGGACACAGTTCTCCTTCCCGACAGTAGAGGGCAGTGTCGCACAAACACAGCTACGAGCTCAGCCCTCCTGGGCGTCATCCTCACTGACCAATCAGAGGCTGCTTGTGTCCTCTACCCGGAAGTGAAGTGGAGAGGGCAGTGGAGACGAGCTGTGTTTCCATCCAGCAGCTTCTGTGGACACGAGACGAGGGACAGACCATCATGTCTCTAGCGGTGTTGACCTCCTGCAGGTAGGAGCTGGAGGACATGTCTCTGTCTCTGAGGACACCGTGTCCCGGACACGTAGTGGGGTGGGGGCAGCTCGAGGGCTGCTCGCTTCCTCTGGAGGAAACAACTTATATCAACTATTTACTTAATCTGTCCTCCTCCCTCTCTCCTCCTGTCCTCCTGTCCTCCTCCTTCTCTCCTCCTGTCCTCCTGTCCTCCTCCCTCTCTCCTCCTGTCCACCTGTCCTCCTCCCTCTATCAACCTGTCATCTGTCCTCCTCCTTCTCTCCACCTGTCCTCCTGTCCTCCTCCCTCTCTCCTCCTGTCCTCCTCCGTCTCTCCCTCTCTCCTTCTGTCCACCTGTCCACCTGTCCTCCTCCTTCTCTCCTGCTGTCCACCTGTCCACCTCCCTCTCTCCTCCTGTCCACCTGTCCTCTGTCCTCTGTCCTCCTGTCCACCTGTCCTCCTCCTTCTCTCCACCTGTCCACCTGTCCTGTCCTCCTGTCCACCTGTCCTCCTCCCTCTCTCCTCCTGTCCACCTGTCCTCCTCCCTGTCTCCTCCTCTCCACCTGTCCATCTGTCCTCCTCCCTCTCTCCTCCTGTCCACCTGTCCTCCTGTCCACTTGTCCTCCTTCTCTCCACCTGTCCTCCTGTCCTCCTCCTCCTGTCCACCTGTCCTCCTCTCTCTCCTCCTCCTGTCCTCCTCCTTCTCTCCTCCTATCCTCCTCCTTCTCTCCTCCTGTCCTCTTGTCCACCTTTCCTCCTCCCTCTCTCCACCTGTCCACCTGTCCTCCTCTCTCTCCTCCTCCTGTCCTCCTCCCTCTCTCCTCCTCTCCACCTGTCCTCCTCCCTCTGTCTCAGATGCAGTGTGTGCAGCCTGTACCGTCTCTAATGTTTGTCCCCTCCCTGTCTGTCTCCTCCAGACTGAGATCCCTCTGCAGACTGCAGCGAATCCAGGGACACATGGTGAGTTATTAATGCTCTAATGTATTTAAATTGTTCCGTCCAGTATTTAGAGAGAGATGAAAAGTAAACAAAAGGAACTTGATGTGTCTGACAAACAACAACAAGGAACCATCGAGCTACAAATCGATGATACACTCAAAGTTACATTAACGTCCTCATGACGCTCGGTGAAACTGCCTTTTGAAAACAGTCTATTGTAAATACATCTACAGATGTTGTGTGTTGTGTGTTGTGTGTTGTGTGTTTTCAGATGTCCAGTCATGTGGAAGCAGGCGTGCTGCTGGAGAAGGTGGGCCGAGCCGGTGTGATCACCCTGAACCGACCCAAGGTCCTGAACGCCCTGAACCTGCCCATGATCCGACAGATCTACCCTCAGCTCAAGGTGGGTGCAAAACCTGGTTCATTTAAACTTCAACTAGGCCGAAGGTCAAGGAGCTTTGGCGTCAGGTCAAAGGTCACATCAGTGTGCTAGTGATTGCAAATGGCCTCTACTATCTCACTCACTTTGACCCGGTCAAGGTGTCTCCGAGATTGTTATTGGACAGATTTGACCATAAACCCTTTTACACAGTTTGACCCCAAACTGCTGCACTTATGTAACAGTTTATAGTTTAGCTGTAAAATTGTGTTTAACAATAATGAGGGCCCGAGCACCGACAGGCACTGACAGACAGTGAGGCCCTATTAAAATTGTAAGGATTATTATTATTGAGGCAAATTAGGGCTTTAACATTCTCAAATTCTTACAAAAATTTGCAGAAAGTTAGAAAGTGGTGAAAATGTACGTAATCTGGAGGAATGGACCACGAATCCTTTGATGCTGAGCCGTAAATAAACAACTCCACTCCTGCAGTGTCAGTGTCAGTCGTCATAGATCAAAGGAAACTTTATGTCTTGCAAAGGTGACGTCTCTCTCTCTCTCTTTCTCTCTCTCAGAATTGGGACATTTCCTCAAACCGTTAGGAGGCGCAGTTCTGTTGTCATAACTCCACTGTGCATTGTCCTATCACCACCAAACTTCTGTCTCATGATCAGAGTCCAAGCCTGAACAGCTCTGTGTCAATATTTCCTCAGTCATTATTTGTTTCAGGCAAAACGCATGCAACGCTTCAAAATGCATGTGCTCGGGCCCGCCCAGTGCTGCTTCGCGGTCCTAGAAATTGTATTTAAGTTTGATTTAGCTGGATAATAGAAAACAGACAGATTTGAATAGAGGGTTTTAATCCTTCATGATTTACAGGTTGACTCTAAATGAACATCAGCCCCCAAAAGTATGAGATGGTTTACAACACTAGTTATGAGCCATGTTCAACCCAGAAGACCAAAACTTTCTGTCCAATTAAAAACAACTAAGTATCATATTTGTGTTAATATTGATTCCAGTTAATAGTTGTGGTTGTTTAAACTAATGTTTTGAACGTTGTAAGTTGTAACTAAGGACTACATGGTACCTAACCTTGTTTTAGCTCAGCAACATAAACATGAACATGATCTGATTGTGTTGTCTTGTAAATTGCTTTATTTGTGTGTGTGTAATTCTAGACGTGGGAGAATGACACTGACACTGACCTGGTCATCGTCAAAGGAGCCGGTGGGAAAGCGTTCTGCGCTGGAGGAGACATCCGAGGTACGAAGCAGCCTCGCAGGTTCGATCAATGGGAGGATTGAATGTGCATCATGACTAATAATGTCATTATCGTATTATTTTCCAGCGGTGACAGAAGCTGGGAAGGTCGGTGACTCTCTTGCACAGGACTTTTTCCGGGAGGAATACATTCTCAACGATGCTATAGGTGCGCTTAATGAGTTCAATGAGAATTACACCTGCCTTTAAAAAATCATTCACCTACAGTGATATTTCCAACTGTCCAACTATCTCTTCTATTAGTTTTCCTTCTTTGTTTTGTAACCCATTTTATTTCATCTCCCAAGGATCATGCAGAAAGCCGTACATCGCCCTTATTGATGGAATAACCATGGGAGGGGTAAGTGCATTTATTATTAATATATGTTTATTGCATGGAAAGGTTCACCTTGGACAGATTTGTGTTCGATATCTTTTTCTTTTGCATCATAGATTAGTATTTCTCATCTTTGTAGTGCTTCACTGTTCAGCATGTCTCTTTAGATGAGGTGTGATATAACACTTTGCCAGTAGGGGTCAGCACAGAGCTGTTTTCCACTGTTACCTGCTGCACGTTGCAAGGTGGCCTCTGATTGGACAGAAGGAGAAGTGACAGAGCGCTGTTGCTGCCACTGGTTCTTCGCTCCAGCTGTCACATCTGGTTGGAATATGAAGTAGCACCTCACCCACAGTGAGTGTGATGATGATGTGAGATTCAGACTGAGCTGCACAAAGACTCATTTATCAGCAGTGACACGTTGTTGAACTCATCAGGTCGCAGGAGAAGTCGTCGTCTGGATGACTCGGTTCTTTTTCTTCCGCTGTGACCTTGACCTTTATTTTACCCCACGATGTGTCACCAAGGTCGCACACAGCCACCAGTGTGTACAGGGTCATTACTCATTGTGTGTGTTTGTGTGTTTGTTTGTGTGTCAGTGTCCCTGTGGCAGAGAGATGTTTAAGGACCTAACGAGACCTTTTGCACAACAGTTGCTCTCATTACAACGAACTGACCATTACAGCTGTTTTGGGGAGAGTTGTGAAAAGTTGAGGTAGATTTAGAAATAAGTACTAAATCCCCCGGTGATGTAACTGGTGATGACGACAACTGTCGAACTTGGAATTCTGGCTTTCTGTGTTTTTGTTTTGAATCTTGCGTTGTCTTTTTGTTTGACTCTTTATACTTCACACTTGTTTGGTGTTATTTTGGACGTGCTGTCGGCTCTTTGCACTGTTTGTCTGAATGTTTTCTTTCAAGTAGAGAGAAGTAGGACTTTCACAAGATGGGCTGAAGATGACAGCTTGTAGTTGTGTATGGTTTTGTCTTTTTTGAGGTCAGAGAGAGAGTGTGAGTGTGTTTCTAGTAACCAGACATTATTCTACCTTTTATTTTTGTTCCTCAATCAGTTCTTAGGGGAAATATCTGACTCCTTAGCTGAATTATGTTGCTCAGCTACTTGCTAAAGTTGTCTGTTTGCTGCTGGCAGGTTTTGCACAGTGAGGTTGTCACTGTGTTTTGACTGACAGCTGTTTTGACTGTGAGCGTTAACATTGAGTCATAAATATATATATCAAAAAAACATACTTTCTGAGGCCACCTTGACCTTTGACCTTTGGCTGCCAAAATCCAGTGAGTCAATCCTGGAGTCCAAGTGAATGTTTGTGCCGAATGTTAAAGGATTCCTTGACGGCGTCCCAGAGATATCACCTTCACAAGGTAAAACATGGGCTTTGTGAGGTCACCATGACCTTGACCTTTGACCTTCCACCACCAAAATCGAATTAGACCTCCTTGTGTCCGAGAAATGATGATGTCAGCAAAGTGGGTGCTTGGATTTATGGCTCTGGGAACACAGCGACGTGACGTCCACCTCCAGTATTTGTCACGTCCACTCAGTGACACTAATGTCGACACAAACCATCCTCGGGCTGATTGCTGTTGCGCGTGTGTGTCACGGTGGAAAACAGGCGAGCTCTATATAAGGAGAAGTCAGAGAGGCACCGGAGTCTCTGCTGCCAGATCTGCAGTGAACTCGGGGCAGAACTCCCACGTAGAACCAGAACTCATCTGAATGATAACAAACCCACAGGGAATCAAGACATGTCATTAGCAGGTCAAAGACACACACACACACACACACACACACACACACAAACACACACACACACACACCTCTTACATCACAGGAATCTCATCTCACGCACATTATTCATTGCTGCCCAAGTTTAAAATCCCTAGAATTAAGGTCTGTGCGTCGTTAATCCGTGTCTGTCGTGCTTTGCGTTGGAGCAGACGCTGAGTCCATCGTTCCTGTCGGCATGTTTGAGATCGCTCTTCAGATTTTAAACATTGACATCGTATCACGCTGACTTATTTGTAGGACATTTGTCTGGAGACTGTAATCTCTTCCTCTTGTCGAACAGAAGTCTTTTATGTCCCGTGTCCTCGTCATCTGATCAGAGGACGACAGTGAGAGGAGGAGGATTCTCATTTTCAGAGCTGGCTCAGTGCTTCTTGTGATGTAGAAAGTAACATATATGTTGTGTTCTCACCCACTGAGAGGCTCATGCTCTCATGCACAGTGTCAGCGCTACGTTTCTGACTTTGTCAAACCTCTGCTTGACCTGGAGAGCAGAGGTGTTGCACTGCAGATACGCACACAGCTCTTCTACATCCTCCTCATGGATTCCTCCCCACCTGTTTTATCAATATTTGTACAAGCCATATATATCCTGATGAGGCCTTTATGAACCGCTCCTCAATCAGCGCAAACTCTGCGATATAAATTTTGTAAAGCATGAGCTATAAACAGGCTCCTCTGTGCACTTTTTCACATTTCAATTGTTTACAGCAGGATCTGCAGACATGCTCTTATATGGTGCGTGGTGGTACCACACCAGCATGGAACAATGTTCCACTACTTTTATGGAGAAACTCGGCTAATGTTGATGAAACGCTCCCTCGTTCCTCTGGGTGCATCCAACTAATTTTTCTCTTTCATTTCTTTCCTAAGCAAAATCTGCTTTTGCTCTTGTTTTCCAGTCTTGTTGTTTCTATGAGAGCTGGGCAATAAAACAATATGTAGATATATATTCATAGATAGGTATAAGATGTAATTATCACAATAAAATCTTATAAACAGCAGTATAACAAAGGAAATTGGAGTTTATTTTAACAACACTAATGAAACCCAAATCTTTAACATCACTCTTTTTTACTCCTGCTTCCGTTTCCCACCAAACGTCTCCAGATAGAGAAACTGAACCTGTTTCCTTGTCCTGAGACCAAACTGCCAACATGTTGACAAAGTGCAGTCGTGGAGTATAATCATATCCTAAGCCAACACAAGTCACAATCTGTGTCTGTTGTTTGCCTCTTTGTGTTGTGTGACTTTGACAAAGGCCTGTTTTGTCTCCAGTGGACAGATAGTGTTGGTTTGTCTCACGGCCTCAGGGCAGAGCCTGCAGTTCTCTGACTCTCCACACGTCCCTTCACTCCTCCGTAAGAACAAGGTGACGGCAGCTTGTCTGTAATCAACTCACTGATTGTTGCTTGGCAGTGATTCAGCCGGCAGCTTTCTTTGTATTTGTCTATATTTCTCCTATATTTCTTAATTTGGAATCCATATCTTCTGTGGACTTAAAGTAAACTCAAGTCAAGTCTCCACCTTCACCTTCAGTTTGCCGAAGTGCCCTTGGGCAAGATTATGAACCCCATGTTGCCCCTGATGTCTGTGCCGGTAGTGTGAGATTAATGTGTGTGATTAATGTGTGTGATAAAGTGCTGCACATAGATGTGTGTATGTTAAGTTAAGTTACTTATCCAACTGTCGCCGCCTGTAATGCCTCTAACAGCAGTATCCAACAAAACACGCTACAATAAGCGTTTATTTAACATAATTAAACACAGTTAAAATGTTGTTTGTATTATTATTTATTCCCTTGTATTAAGGCTCATGAGTTTATTAACTGCCCTGTTGCTCATTATGAATAACGATAAGGTTGTTAGAGGTTCGGTGATAACACCGGCAGGTGCTTTGGCTTTTAGTGTTCACTGTTTGCTCCACACGTAGAACCTGTTAAAGACACACAATCACTGTGTGTTCCCATGGTGGCAGTTGGTATCTACAGCTCTTATCTCTTTTCGCTCGATGTGAAAATGTGACTCTCCTCAGCTCTAAAGCTGCTTTCAGACGTGCACTGAGGTCCAGACGTGTTCCTGTCATTCCCCCGAAGGGGCGGTAAGGTGTCCTGGACACTTTCTGGAACTCTGGAGGGATTCTCCTTACATGTGGCACAAATGATTCACTGAAACTCAAGGGTGACTTACTCTTACCCCTCTCTTTTTTTTAAACCTGAGGACAGAGCCAGGCTAACCGTTCCCCTTTTGCTGTCTTATGCTAAGCTAAGCTAATTGTCTGCTGGCTGTAGCCTTATATTTAATATACTATACTAAAAAAAATTCCCCTTTTTTCCCTGTAAAAAAGCCTGGCAGCAGAAGTTGCGAAACACTTACTGTCAAATTACCCTTAAAAAACCTTTATTGAAAAGTACGGATAGGCTGACAAATACATACATTCACCAATGGATGTGTATTTCTTTTGTATATTACGTAGAATTCAATGAAATAATCCTGTATAGGATTTTCCCTTTTTATTAATTTATATTACATTTATTTTATGGTTAATGGCTTAAATAACATTACTTTTTTAACATTACTCATATACTGTATATACACTACTGTCTATGAACTACACTATACACTATACTGTATGTACAGCTGCTCCCAATCGAAGGAGACAAGAGGAAACATCTTGGCTCTTGTACTATTGAGCTTCAAGCAGATTTACGATGACCTGAGACTTGACGTTGTCTCCGTGAATCAATGAACCTGAAATAGGAATTCATTAAAAGAAATGAATCACCAGCGTCTTCCTCTTCATGTGAATGTGAAGCCGTCTTGGTTTCACATGATTTTCCTTCCACTGTCATCAATCACCAGCAGTGGACGACATGTTGGCTTCTCCTCTGAACTCACCACTAAATGACCCTGCTCCTCATCTTCCCCTGTGGCTGAACGATTTCTTTAATTATAAGAAATCATCAGAACAGATAATTAGGGTCTGTGGAGTAATGTGATTACACTCTGCTCTTGTATTAGATCCACATATCTTGAGCTCAACCCATTTTGTGTGTCTTGTCTTTCTCTTTATCGCTGTCTTCTTTTCATTTTGATCTTAAAGTCAATTTAATGGATTCCTTTTGCTGCAGTTAGAGTTTGATTCTTCTTGTCTTGTTCTGATTGGATGAAGGACAGTTGGGTTAATGCGTTAATGAACCGGGACTAACGAGTGACTTTAAATGACTCTGATAATTGATTGTTCATTAGAACTACATGGCCACTCACCTGTCGGTCTTATACAATGCACTTGGTGTGTATCTACGTTGTGTGATACTTAGCCAGGATGTGTGCAAGGGGGGATTTTGTTTCCATGGTAACCAGGTGATATAATCTGACACACATACACAGAGTTCCTACTGCGCTGGAAGTGTCCTCATGTTCACACTCATAATTTTTCATCTTGAACTTGAGCTCATTCTTTCTCTGCAGAGGTGAGAGTTATTAATGATGTCTCCTTGCCCTGCCTGTCCTCCCTGTGTCCTCTGTCTGCACAGCTGCTTTCCTCTTCTGTTCATCCTTGATGCGTCCTTGCCCTGATTTGCTTCCTAACCCTCGTTCTCCTCCACCTGCAGGGCGTGGGTCTGTCGGTCCACGGACGTTTCCGAGTGGCCACTGAGAAGACGCTGTTTGCCATGCCGGAGACTGCCATCGGTAAGACTGTCCTGACTCAAGGTCTGTCAGGCTGCTGAGATGTGTTTGGTACGAGATGCGATGGGAAACCTCCGTCCTGACAACCATAGACGTGAGAGATTGACTACTGGTAGAGTTAATATCAAAAGAGGCAACAGATTAGTGTGGTGTCAGGAAACATCGATAAACAGGATCAGAATTAGCAGTGGTTGTGTTTTACCCTCATCATGAAGAGCTTCATATTATCTGTTCACCACAGAACAGTCTCTCGCCTGCTGACTCCAGCTGTGCAGCCGTTCTTTCTCATTATTGAAATACACGTTTCCTCAATTCTTTCCCTTTCCTTGCACTTTAAAGGCAGAAAGGAAACGGTTAATATCAGTTGAATTTGTACATTTCTGAGACACTTTGTCCCGTTGTCACTACAATTGTAGAAAATCTTAACTCCTAAAATTAAAAAAACAAGAATAATTACACAGGTCTTCAAAATGACAAATTTTGCATTATCTAAGCCCACTTACCCAAAAATAAGAGCAGTGTAACATATAATAATAAGTAATAATAAATAAACTTATCCTACATAGGGAGTTTATTTGATTGTTTTACTGTCTTAGTCGGTTCCTGGAGTGTAAGCAGCCACTGGCAGGATACTAAGCTGGAGCTAGATTGCTCTTTAGCTAATTGTCTCCTGTAGACAGATGGCCGACTCCTGAGGCGCTGAGGAGATTAGTAACAAATCTCTTACAACTGGCAAATTGCTGCTGACATTTTAACATAAACTAGTCTTTAGTCACTTAAGTCCAGATGGCTCATCACTGCTCTTTTACTACATATGAATGTGGGTTTAAACAAGATATTAGGAGAAGGATGGCAGCGAGTGTCCTCAGTGTATTGACCTTCTACAGGTGATGAATAGATTCTGAGGGCCGACTAAACATCCCCTCAACCGACAGATGTTATTGTAGTTCAGTTGATAAGGTAATACAGTGAGTGTCCTACCAGTGCACAGACTATAACCTTCCTGCTGATGTGTAGCGCTGTGCTGTGCTATCTGGATGGAGATTATGTTGTCAGCGGACAGGAAATGACTGTAACAGAAAGCAAAAGGCAAGACGTGCTCGTTGATGTGCTCTGATAGATGTGTGGGATTTTCTCAAAGGCAAGGCCACAACGAAGAGTGGGAGGAAATGGGATGATAATTCAATTGCAAGGGCTGATGACCGACTGAATGAGGAGATTTGTGGACAGAATGTGTGTATTCAGGGTCTCAGTCTAACAAAAGACATCCAGTGTCTCTCGTTTTAATATCAATGCTGAAACGAGACTCTCCTGGTGTCTGTCCAACTCTCCAGTGTCTTTGGCAGGAGGGACAGGAATCTGGTCTAATCCTCCTCTGAGCTGCTGTGGTCATAACACATTGTCACTATTGTTGTTACTCGACTCCCAGGCCTCTGCACCAGCCGCTATCAGCACCTCCTCTGTGCAATCACAGACCCGCTCTTCACGTTGCACCGTTTGCTGCTTCAAGACCCTCTCTGCTTATTTTAGCCTTGATCCCGGAGTCGGATCCTTTCAAGAGCTTCTCCTCTGTGCTGAGTTTCCTCTTAGCTGGAGTCACACTGTGGAATCTGGCTTTTTCCACTGAAGTAGGTCAATATGGTGCAGGAGGGTTTTCAAGAGCTGGAACTGACTTGACATTTCAAGTTAAGTTCAACAAATTCCAGTGTAGCAGAATAACATTCTCGCTTTATTTTTAAAACTCATCAGACCTCTGCTGGTTGTTGTTTCTACTGTTTTATTAGTTTTAAAGTCATTGTCCACTACCTGGATGTAGCTTTTAGAACGTAATCTGGATATCAGACCTGACTCCAGCTGGACAGAAGGTGGCGCTATGCTTAAATGATGTGGGGCAACTAAACAGAAGAGGGAGGTATAAGTTAATTAAACAAGAGATACCAGTGTTCACAGATCAATCCACATTAGAAGAGTTAATGTAACAGGGGCTGTAATAACATGGTGGATGCATCAGTCCCAGGCCTGATTGCAGAGGAAGTTTGAAGTATGCAGCTGCGTCCTAATTACACGAAGATGCATCAACATCCTTTCACATTAACATAATAGAGAAAAGGAAAGAGTTTAATGTAATAGCTGTTCCCAGTGTCCTCTTTAACAGGGGTGAGAGTAATTCAAGTGCATGTTCTCCTTCATTCTGGGGTCGACGGCTGGTGGGAAGCCAGTGAGGGGTCTTAGCCACCTGCAGTAGTTAGGTGGGGTTCCAGCTCAGTTGTGTGTGTGTGTGTGTAACAGGAAAGCACATCAGGGATAAAGAAGCAGCTGCAGACGTCATGTGTCACGCTTCTAATCAGTAGAACATGAGGAAAACACAAAGGAACTTATCCTGGAGAATATTTAGAGTCATTAAGCAAAGGTCCATCAATTCATTATCTACACTGCTTATCCTGTGGGGGGGTCCTGGTGGAGCATTCACTCTCACATCCACACCTCGGGTTAATATAGAGACTCCTATTCACCTCAACCTCAGAAAGTCTGAAATGACCGTTCCTAGGTTCCATAACACTAGTCAGAAATGTAATGAAAAGTTAAAGGAGTAAAGTGGCCAACACATTAAAGGCCTGTAGTACGTAGTTTTTACTGTTTCCCTCAGAACCTTTACTGACATGTTCTCTGTGTCACAATGGATGGATGTCGTCCTTTGTTCCTCTCTGGGTTTCATCACAATATCAGATGAATATTCTGAGGGTCCTGGGCATCATTTATTAATGGTCTTCCACCCCGGCCCCCCCCACACCACCACCACTCAACAACACTTTATCATTCAACAATCACCCATCAAACGCAGGACCAAAGACGAGTGAGACAGCCTCTGACCAAGGGTGAAAATGTGTGGCACAGTTATTAAATTATTTAAGACTTGATTACAGATTGGGGGAAAAAAAATTGTATGAAATTACCAAAACCAACAAAGAACTTATCCTTATTCCTCTGTACTGTTAAACTCCATTGTTCTCCAAAAACTATTAAACACATACAAATAAGCCACACTGCTTCTTTACACACACACACACACACACACACACACACACACACACACACACACACACACACACACACACACACACACACGCCACGTACACTGTCCTGCTGCTGTAATACTCACTGGACAGCACATGTGTATAATAATCCGCAGCTGGAAACAGTTCACAACAAATAGCTCAGTTTCCTCCTGGTTGAGAAACACTTTCAGTCCAAATCTTTTAGGAAATAACCGAGTTCTTGAAAAATAAAACTCTGTGGCCTGTTTTTAAAGATTTAAATCTCCTGAAGGAACCAATGGGTTTTTAGCTGAGCGCCACAGACACGAGTGGGGAAGAGGGAAAGTTTAGGGAGAGAGACGAATTAACTGTTGGTCTTTTAATGTGATTTAGTTAATAATAAGTAAAGCACAAAACGTTGCAGATACAAAAGCTCTGACGTTGAGAATAGTTCCTCATTTCATATCCATTGTGTTCCAGCTGCAGCCGTCACTCAAGTGATAAAATGACAAAAGCTTAAATCAAACCATTTTATTTTTTTTAGCTTCTTTAAACGAAATCACAAGATTAATCCGCAGATGAATCAATACATGATGTAAAGATAATATTTGGTAGTTGCAGCCCTCAAACTACACACACACACACACACACACTCGCTCGCTCATCTCTCTCTCTCACATACTAACACACTACCTCTCACACGCATCAACATTAACCCCCCCCAACCCAGGATTACCAGATTTAACCCGGCTGTAGCATTTTGACCGGCTGCCATAATCTGACACATTTATGATATTACATTTTCAGCCCTGAATCAGGTCAACTCATCTAATCCCCCCCCCCCCCCACCACCAAAGCTGTCGGGAAACCAACTGTGACCCTGTGGAATCTCATTTCCTGTCAGAACCACGGGAATCAAAGTGAAACATTATTGATGATGCACGTGAACTGTTGATTATAATGAAATGTGTGTGTGTTTGTGTGTGTGTGTTACTGGTGTGTGAGCAATCATTTGTTCTGTTAAATTGTCGTAATTAATGATCTCAGTGTGTAAATCACCTGTGGATGAGAAGGGAAGATATTTTGTGAGGGTGGTGGTTGTGTTTTAAAACTTAATACTATAGTTCACTACTTATTAGTAGTATTTGTTATAAAGCTCCACCAATTAGTTGTTTGATTAATTAGTCCCTGACAAGAAAGTTAATCTGCAACTTTTCTGATAATTGGTTAATTGTTTAAGTTCAAATATGCTTTTCCTTGTCTCACATTAAATTAGATTGAATATTCTTGACTCTCATCTCACTTTAGGGAAACCCTGTCAGCTTTAAGTTGCTGTCACATCATTAGAGTTTTTGAGGTGAACAGTAACAAATGGGTTGAAACTACAGAAATATGTTTCAAAGCAGAATTTTCTTTTTTTTTCCGACAGGGCTTTTCCCGGATGTGGGAGGTGGTTATTTTCTTCCGAGGCTCCAGGGCCGGTTGGGTCTGTTTCTGGCTCTGACCGGTTTCCGCCTCAGAGGACGTGATGTGCACAAAGCCGGAGTGGCCACTCACTTTGTTGAGTCTGCGAAGGTAAAGAAGCTCCACGTCAACTTCAGCTTGATTCATTTAACACTTTATAAAACAACATTGTTGATCCAGAGTGCTTTAAAACGTGTAATATCACTTCCATCACCAATAACAACAAAATAAACAACAACAACACAACATTCAGAGCACGTTTAAAGGCTAATGAATAAAAAAGTGTTGTCAGATGAACGGAGGGAGAGAGTTCCAGAGTCTTGGTCCTCACAACACTTAGTTCTGGATCTTGGGACGGACAGAAGTCTCTGGACAGAGGATCTCAATGTGTTGACAGTGTTGTTTGGGGACAGGAGACAAAAACAGAGGAAAACGTGGACAGGAAACAAAATATTGTATCCAACACATTTGACTGTTCATTATCTAAACCTGCCAGCAGCTCCGGCCCAGTCGGAGCGTGAGTGATGCTGTGAGGAGGTTAAAGGTGGAGGTTAAAGCTCTGTACTGGAAACCTGTGTGCTGAGTCACTCTCACCTAGATGTGCCAACACACACAAACACACACACACACACAGGTTGGGTTTCTCTGGCTTCTGGCTTGACATCAAACCCGTGGGTGGCCGAGCTTTTTTAAAACCATAACCTTGAATTTCAGGATGTACCCGCAGTGAGCTGGATCTACTTCATTTAGCAAAGTTTGAAGGTTGAAACTTCTCACTTCAGATTCATAGTAACAAGCTAAATTCTATTACAGAATAAATGTAACTAGCGCAGGGTAACTGTACTTTTTAAGACTGTGTTTTGAGTGAAAGCGCTTGCATCCAATCCAAACATGGGGATATTTTAAAAATGATTAACTGAATCCCGCTGAGAGTCTCATGGGATCAACACACAGACGCAGGATGAAAGTGTTTCTGTGGCTCCTGTTCATCTCGTGCCTTCGATCCTGCTTCACTAGATCCCCGAGCTGGAGAAGGAGCTGGTGGACTTGAAGTCTCCTTCGGCTGAAGACATCAGCCGAGTGCTGGACACCTACCAGAACCAGGTCAGCGTCTTCACACCTTATAACTTGAAGACTGATGTGGAATTGAAAATAGCCAGAACAGAAATGAATCCTTTTCTCTCTCTCCACAGAGTCGTCTGGATGCTGAGAAGCCTTTTGCTCTGCACAAACACATGTCTGATATTGACAGGTAGGAATAGAATCTCACAACAAGGGGATATTTTATATTTATGTTAAGTCGATACATCCCAGGATTGATTGATATCCCACAGATAACTTCATTATATCTGGAACAAAAATTCACTGGGACTCAAGGTGGTCAAAGGTCACGTTGACCGTATCTAAATCTGGGGAGAAACAGAATCTAAATGGAAACTACACTGTGGTTCGATGATGGGCTTTTTTTGGATGACACTCTATGGCTCAGAGGAATAAGGATTTATCAGGTTTCTAGTACGCGAAGAAAACTCACAAGCAAAACATTTGTGCTTTCAAGTTTGACCTGATCAAAAGCACTCTACCCAAGATAGCTGGTGAAAGTTTTGGAAATAGATATTTACAGTGAGGTAACCTGTGTTTTTCTCCCTTAAGGTTGTTCAGCTCCAGCAGTGTGGAGGGAATAATACAGAATCTGAAGGCAGACGGTTCTGAGTTTGCTCAGAAACAGGCTCAGGTAAGTTCCTGACCTGCAGCTTCATCTCAACCACTCACATCAATCTGTTTTTTCTCCAGCTAGTATACATGTTTATTCTGCTGCAGCCCTTCCCATAGCCTCTCTGCAGGAACCCCCCCCGCTGACAGTGCTGGGATGTAGCCAGGGCATTATTTGGGTTTAGTAGTATATATTGGTAATTAGTAGTTACCTCGGGCTAAGCACTTAATGGGGTTAGTGTTTAGTCTCGTGCCTTGTTGGCTGGACCAGAATCCCTCATGACACATTTCCTCTCTGGCCTTGTTCCATAAATGTTCCTTAATGAAACTACAATTGACTTTATTTGCATAGATGAGTGTCTTCTATTTGATTTACTCTTCACGTCAGTTTCAGTGAGATCAACCCTGAGCACAAGAAGGGAACAAGCGTATGAAAACAGTGCATGTCTCTGATAGCCCGCCCCCCCCATCCTACCCCACCCCTCTCCTTATTGTTTCACGGCTGATCACTCCGAGGTCACTCCAGGATTTCAAAGCTGTTGATAAGATTCTCTAATGACTGATCATTGTTTATTATTTCATTTGTAACACTTGAAGAATAGTTAGTTGATATTAAATAACACATTTAAAGCTCAACGCAGTTTTCCAGGATCCTTTCAAACCGTGAAGATCTGAATCGAAGCCAAATGGGATCAGCTCAGCCATTAAATATTTATTCTAAACCCACTGGTACGAGACCACAGACTCACAGTGCTGCCCTCAGTATTCACAATGCACAACCGCGTCTGTGCTTATTATTCTTCTGTGATACTTTCTGCAGTTAAAAGCTAATTCAGCAGTCGATCACAGTTTCTCAGTCGCTTAAACGCGTCTCCTCCTCCTCCAGACTTTGTCCAAGATGTCTCCCACGTCCCTGAAGCTCACGTTCAGGCAGCTGCAGGAGGGCGCCGCTCTGAGCCTGCGGGACGTGCTGGTGATGGAGTATCGACTGGGCCAGGCCTGCATGGTAAACACACCCATCTCCAACTGGATCCTCAGCCTGGAAACACACAATCACTTCCTTTACTTTGGAAAACAGATTTCATTAATCTTTTAAAGTACAATGCCAGTGTGACTTATCTGTGTGAGTTTAGGGTTTAATCACATGGTTGACTGGTCTCTGTTGTTTTGCAGAGGGGCTGTGACTTCTATGAGGGAGTCAGAGCTGGTAAGTGTACAACCAAAGAGGAAGAAGGTGGAGGTTGGGTGTGAATTTCAGGTTTCTAGCAACAATCAAAACGTACAACTCTCATCATATGTGTCTCTGTGTCTGTGTGTCTCTGTGTCTCTGTGTCGTCCTGTGTGTGTCCAGTGCTCGTGGACAAGGACCAGAGTCCCAAGTGGAGCCCGTCCACGCTGGAGGAGGTGTCTGAGCAGAGCGTCGAGCAGTGCTTCTCCTCGCTGGGAGACAAGGATCTGACTTTCTGATGGCCCGTCAGCCAGCAGCTGTTTCCCACCTCCGAACACACACACAGACACACACACTCACACACACACACACACACACCACTAAGCCTTCTGTAAACAACCGCTTCCTGTCCTCACATCCCTGTATGGCCATGTGAGAGAACCCTACTACTGAGGATGGGAGAGGCTGTTATTTTAGGACGAGTGCACACATAGATCTGCAGTGGTTCAACCTTCTACCTTTTTAAATAGTGGTGACATTTAACAGAAAAACCTCAGAACAGGCTTGTTCCTCTGCAGCTGAGGAAGAGAAGGTCTGACTCACGCTCAAGGCCAGAAATGGGAGATGAAAGTATGAGAGGTAGCTACACACCAGACGCCATGTGTAGGACGCACACTGAGAGAAACACTGAGAGAGTTGCTCTGCAGTGGAAGTGGAGTCTTCTCTACAGACGCTGTGGAGCAGTGACTCTTTCTGCTGCAGCCGAGTGAGGACACAGGCAGGAAAAGGGATCTGACCACTGAGTGCTTCAGGACATTTCCTGTGGGTGTTGGTTGATGTGACACAGATCAGTATCATCTGTGTTTCTGCAGAAACGCCACTTACTCTCATACAGACAAACGTATTGTCTCCATTTCACCAGTTCTCCTCATTTTACAGTATTTTCTTTGTAGTGGTGCCTGTTTTTATAAAACGTGAATAAAAAGGCTCATCTCTCCCAAACCAGACCACAGCTTTGTTTGTTCTGAATGCATTTACATTATTGTCCCTCTGTGTTATAGAAAACTAATGTATGAGATGTAGTGTTTTATATCACTGAGCACATCTTCTGATAGACGGCTTCGGCAGCAGGATTCAAACCTTCCTCCCAAACATGAGTTTTTTTAATTTGCTGCATTATTTATGAGACGACCAGCGCAGAGACAGAGATGAGACATTTATACTGTTAATGGAACTGTAGTGTTGTGTTACTGGTGAGTGCAGGAGCTGCTTGTTCGCCCTGTGTTTAAAACAACTCCAGTTATAGAGGGCAGTATATATTTTTTTATAACCCTCCTAAAGTATTCTTGTTCAACGATGAGAGCGTTGGTTATCGGTGTGGAAGCTGCTGCTCGGATGTGAAGTCCAGACACAAAGTAAACACGTCCACTTTAACTGCATGTGGGGTTGAGACCTCTCTGTTGAAGTGCTGCAGGTTTAATAGTCTCAAGCTGAGGTTTGTTCGTGAATGATGAAGAATTAAAAATCATAATATCTCATGTACGTGCTCCTCAGTCCTCCACAGCGCCACCTTCAGAGCGGATGACCCCGACACATACTTTAATAAACAGCCTTAAACACTGAGAGCGGTCTGTGTGTTTATTGTGGCGTCACACATGAACCTTTGTGTTTCATGGCAAATATTTACTCTTCAAACAAAGCGCTGCCAACTGTCATTTCTCCAGTTTGCTGCTGAACTTTAAACCTAAGGATCATGTTTACATCACTGGAGATGTTTGAATTTCAACTTGACAAGCACAATACTCCAGAAGCCATAAAGTAGAAATTAAATGTTTCAGTACCAATAGAAGGCATAGATCAGTTTTATTGGCATCTTCAGTTTTTACACTTGGTACTGTTTGCATGTTAAATTAATATTGTAATGTGTGAATACGCACTCACACTTACTAACCTTCACAGCCTGCGTCACTGGATCAGGTGATTCTTCTCTTACTCTCTCTAAACTTAATCAAGATGCTGAGCAAATGAATAGTTCTTGTGTCTGAAACTTAAACTGAGGTCATTTACTTGCTTGACTTCATCAGGACTTGTAGTGCAGGGAATCCACTGGAAACCAAAGAACCTTAAAGCCACACATTTAAACTGGGGCTACAACTTATTGTTATTAAGATCTGATATTCATCTGCAGGTGTCAGATCTGAACACACACAGAGTTTGTTCTGGATCGCTGGTCATCGAAATAATTAACAGATGAACTAAGTGTGTGTGTGTGTCTGTAGTTATGAGGGCAAAGTTTGGTTCAATACCATCATTGTGAGGACATTTTTGGCTGGTCCTCACAAATTAAATTGGCTTTTTGAGGGTCAAGACTTGGTTTTAGGGTTAGAATTAGGGTAATGCATTTATTGGCAATGGTTAGGGTAAGAAGCTCGGGAATGCATTATGTCAGAGTGTCTTCACATCCAAATGAAGACATGTTCACACTGGGTCTGAATCCAGACTCCTTGTAGTGGAGACACAGATCTACAGATTAGTGAACTGATAAACACAGATGATAGCACAGTTTGTAACAAAAAACAACAAACCTCTCACACAGGAAATTAAACATCTCTGACCCGTAACACCTGACATCAGCAGAGTCAGAACACTGATTGTGATGAATGAGTTCAAATCAACAATATTATTATAATAAAATGAAGACTTTTCCTTCCACGCTGCAGTCACATCTAACTCGTGTTGATCAAACCAGCCTTTCTCTGATGTCATAGATCCAAACGTTCACGTCACTCAGATCAGTCTTCGTCGTTTCATTCCAACGCAACAAATGGCATCCGATTTAGATTTAGGAATATGGCATATGGACAACAGTGTCGTCTTTAATCTGTGCTGCTCTCACAACATGTTTGGGACGAGCCCAGGAATTAATCTGTCGATACAGATTAGTGCAAGTTCTGTTTCGCTTGTTCACTTTTTTCAGTGATGGGATTGAGGAACCTTCAGATCAACCATCTCTGAAACACCACGGATTGTTAAACTGTAGATTTCAAATCATAAAAAGCTCCTGATTGATTCAGTGAAGCTGCTCCACACTGAAACCTCCTCTGTGTTTGACTGTCACCGATCAGTACTGACTGGTTTCATGCTACAGTTATTAGAGAAGGCAAGTGGTGACAATTACCTGCCACTGTTTTATGGCTTCTCAGCTCGTGTGGGAGGATTCTCACCGGCTCCTGCTGCTCTGCTGGATCTTTACAGTTACTCTATAATGATTGTAACAACGGTCAACAAACAGCTGGGGTCTGAGCAGTTTCACTAGCAAGGAATTATGGGTAAATCCCACTGACATCAGTTTGATATTTGTCTTCCAAGGCCTCGGTCGCTCCAGTGACGACCGGACCTCTGATAACACGGCTCCTATTCACCGATTCATTAAGGACGTTGGTGGTTATAAACTATTCCAAATGTGTCTACACTGTCCCGTGTTGTGTGTTGTTCTCATGGCCCTTTGTTACACAGCAGCACCACAAGGGACCGAAATCTAGATCAGATTATTTGTGCTGTTGCCCTCCGGAGGGCGGGGGGGTGGCAGTGGGTCTAGTTTAGGCGTTTGTACATCATCATCACAGCGTTGACACATTACAACATTTTAGCAGAAAACCCTGGAGTCGCTTGTTTTGTTCAAATGTTTTTAACTTTTCGGTAAATCCTTTTCTTAAAAGTGTCGATTCCTCCTGCGTTGATTTGCTTTGCTCCGAGTCCGAGTTCTTAAACTCCGACTTGTGTGCACAGAACATCCTGGAGTGCAGGAAATACAAGTGTGTACACATTGTTATGAGGAAGGTCCCGGTGGATGGAGGGGCTGCGGTCGAGGCTGCCTAATGACAGTGGGTCGGGGGGGGGGACTGAGCTGAGGAGGATGCTCCTGCCACAGGATCTCCGGGGAGGCCATTACAGGGAAAGAGCTCCAGCCAGAAGGACCAGAAGGATGGTGTGTTCAGGGTCTGGAGAGACGGGTGGAGGTTTTCAAACTTCACCCGATGAAGGGATCTATTAATAACTTCCTCCGTAAGAAGAGCCAGCCTTGGCCCCCCCCCGCCGGTGCAGCATCAATGGACGGGATAGACTTTCACCGGCAAAGAGGAACATTATGATTCCAGGAAAATATCTTGCTTTGCATCATAAACCAGCCAGGCAGAGGGGGGGGGGGGGGGGGGATAGGGTCCGAGGAAAGACGATATTCCAGCTGAAGATGCTCTGCTCTGTCAGGCTCCAGCTTTGAAAAACAGATAATCACACAAACATGGGCAGGATCAGAGTGCTGTGGTCGCCCAGCACCAGGGCTTTACAGCGCTCTCCCAGTATAATCCAATTCTGGAAAAGAGGTCAAATCTGAATTACTGGCAGCTCGTTCATATTCCCGCTGGCAGCAGGTAGACGCCGGAATGATTCACTCTGAACAAATGTGTGTGAGACCGTCGACCTCCGACCTCTCGGCTCAACCCGGCCTCGTCCACGTGACCCGGCGCCCCCTGTCATGGCACGTCACACTCGATGTAAGGGATGTCGCTGTAGCGGCAGTCGACCTCCACCCACTGCTGCACGGCCCGGGCCACGATCTCCTCCGACAGCCTGTGGGCGTACTCCAGCAGCACCGGGCTGACCTCGGCCACGCCCATCTCCGAGGGGACCAGGTAGGCCTTCTCGCCCCGGGATCCGCCGCCCGTCTTCTCTGTGGAGTTTGCATGCTTGGCCCCAGCGTCACTCCTCTTGGATTTGACGCACCCCATGCTCTTGGCGGTGTAGCATGGGAGGCGTGTGGCGTGTGGCGTGCAGCGGCGAGGTGAGAGAGTCTTTTCGGTCAGATCTGCAACTCGTACGTCTGTGGTTTCATCTCAGCGAGCGGTCGTGAACAACCCAGAAGCCAAAAGCATCCACTCCCACTGCCTCCCGTGTCCCAGGGGGCAGCGTGGGCTCCGATCAGAGGGCGTCGGAGAGAGCCGGGCGGCGAGCGGCTTGGAGGCCCATCCTCAACTGCAGAGAGAGAGAGAGAGACAGGGGGAGAGAGAGAGAGAGAGGGGGGGGGATTTCAGTGATTTGTTTTTCCCTCGCTAACCCAAATACCAGATGGCAGCAACTGAGGAAACGTCTGCCGGTGACGTCCACGTGTGGCAGCGGCAGCTTCGTGACCTCGGGGTCAAGGTGCCACTCCTACAGGCCCCCCCCACCACACCCCACACCCCTCCCTCTGCTTCACAGTGTTTTATGACTCAATCCCCTCGGCCTGTGTTGTGCAGCAGGTCCCAGAGATCTGTCTGTGGCCTGGACGTCCTGATGCTGTGTAAGCCGGCCTCCTCCCATCTGTTCCTCCACCACGGCGGCCGAGCCTGATCCACAGCGACAGCTCCTCCTCCTCTCCTCCTCCTCTCCTCCTCCTCTCCTCCTCCTCGGACCCCGGGGCCTCGGCTGAGCCCAGGAGGAGACATGTGCACGCCGGCGTCCACAACAACACGCAGCTGGCCATGCATGATTCATGCTGAGAGGGGAGTCTCCCTGTGAGCAGCAGCACTGGAGGAGCACATGTCAACACTGTGGAGCTGCCACTACATCCTCCTCCTCCTCCTCCTCCTCCTCCTCCTCCTCCTCCTCCTCCTCCTCCTCCTCCTCCTCCTCCTCCTCCTGGTGGTGTTACTATGAAGAGAATCATGTGAAATGACTCTGATGTGTCTCAGTCAGTGTGAGAGAATCCCTGAGCTGTCAGTCAGACACATGGCTCCTGGAATACACTGGTTTACATGAACAATAACAAATCAGTGGAGCTTCTACTTATTAAATTGACATTATTATTATTATATATTTGAGTCAGATCCACAGGAAACACTGTGGTGCCAGATTTACCAGATTGTGACATAAGCCTCAGGTTTGTCCCTCATTGCCCTCAACATGAAAATGATAATAACCATAAAAATAAGCCAAGGTCGATCACCTGGTGTCGGATCTTCTGGTTCCCAGCTCCTCCTCGAACAGCATCAGCAGCGACCTCAACTTCCACCGGAGCGATTTGGGGAGAAAGACGCGAAGAGGAGGAGAAGAAGAAACGTGTTGTCCAAGTTGCAGCAGCTCGGTGGGGATGTGTGTGTCCGCAGCGGAGCCCTGGTGGTGAGAGGAGGGATGGAGCCCAGAGGAGGAGAGAGAGCCTGGGAGAAGCCTCCTCCTCACTGGGAGCAGATCTCAGCTCTGGAGCTTCAGCAGCGACACTGGACGGGGATGAGCTGCTCTGCTGCTGCTGCTGCAACACCGCCGCCTGGTGGCCAGACTCTCAGACTCACAGCCCAACCAGGGAGGACCACTATCTCCTGAGGAACTGAAGAAAAAGAGTGGAATCAAAATTTACATAAAAAGAAATGGAATTTATTAACTAAAAAGATTTTGTAGCTGTTTTCAAATCAATGCTTAAAATATATTATATATAAAATATGCATGCTACTGTTATTTAATTTTGTTCAAATAAGTGCTGTTTAAAGTTTATTATTCTTATTTAGGATAATTAGTCATATTATAATTATTGTCACCATTATTATTATTATTCATTGGAAGTAGTGACTTGGGAAGTGTAAATAGAAATTTTCAACTTTAATTTAGAGCACATGACCATCTGCAAATCAACAACGAGCTAACAGCGCCCTCTTCTGGAGGAACTCGGTCAGTGACTCACTCACTCTTTCTATCTATCTATCTATCTATCTATCTATCTATCTATCTATATCTATATAACCATCTATCTATCTATCTATCTATCTATCTATCTATCTATCTATCTATCTATCTATCTATCTATCTATCTATCTATCTATCTATCTATCTATCTCTCTCTCTCTCTCCATCCATCCATCCATCCATCCATCCATCCATCCATCCATCCATCCATCCATCCATCCATCCATCCATCCATCTATCTATCTATCTATCTATCTATCTATCTATCTATCTATCTATCTATCTATCTATCTATCTATCTATCTATTTATCTATGCAACTATCCATCTATCCATCCATCCATCTATCCATCTATCAATCCATCCACCATCTATCTATCTATCCATCTATCTATCTATCTATCTATCTATCTATCTATCTATCTATCTATCTATCTATCTATCTATCTATCTATCTATCTATCTATCTATCTATCTATCTATCTATCTATCTATCTATCTATCTATCTATCTATCTATCTATCTATCTACCTACCTATTTTGTTATTAGTATTTAATGTGTTTAATTTTTTGCTTTTTTCCTTCTTTTATAATAAATCTGATGAACTCTGCTGATGGTGTTCTAGTCTCTAACCCGCCACACGATGGCGCTATCCTCTCAGGTGTTAAAACCAGTTTTCACCTACAAGGATTTTGGACAAATCTCGGATTAAGGATTCTCTTCATCTCCGTTGATTAGTGATTGAAATGCCAAATGTGAAGAATATGCATTTTATTCTGATAATATTTGAATGGTAAATAAATGATAATCTAAGAAACCTGTTATTAGAACAAACTGATATGATTTGACTGGTGTTGAATACAATTATAATTTTGATTTCTTCTTGTGGGTGAAATTAATTTGATGCTCAAAGGAATCGAAACACAAACACAAACACACACACACAGAGAGACACACACACATGAGGGACCTGTCACATCAGCTTATTACGTTATGATACAATCTATTTAAAAACACATAAAGCCTTATCAACTTTCAAAGAGAATCCTGCTTTGATTGAAAGTGTATTATCTGGATTTTTATAAAACATGGGATAGTTCATTGTTTGTTTGGGACAACTTGAGATCGGACCAGTAAATAACACTAAAGTCTGCACCCCCCAACCCCCCCACCCAATCCATTGCGCAATCCTCGTAAGACAAGCGACTCTCCATCTGTGGCCACGCTCGGTTCACGCTCCTCGTCCCTTTATGGTTTTGACAGTTGGGGAAAAAAAAAAAGTTTTTCAAGTCAGTCGGTTTAAAAGTCATTGTTGCCCGTCCAGCCAATCATAGTTTTTGACGACACAAAAAGCGGCTAAAGTTGGAGTATAAAAAGGTGTGCGCTAATAAAGTATGATGCCTATCAGAGCACGCACGCACGCACGCAAGCACCGGGGGATCTGTTCCGTTTGTTTCTGTCCCTGAAACCAAAGCTTCCCAGCAGACACACACAATGCATCCCATGTCCCACTTCGTGCTCTACCTCACCTTCCTGGTGGCGGTGGGACCAGTGGTCCTCAGCGAGCTGCAGGAGACCCTCCACCTCCAGCAGCACCAGCAGCAGCCTGGAGGAGCCAGCAACCCGGAGGAGCCGGAGCCCTGCGCCACCTGCGAGGTCCGGCAGCAGATCAAGAGCATGAGGCTGAACGCCATCAAGTCCCAGATCCTCAGCAAGCTGCGGATGAAGGAAGCTCCGAACATCAGCCGGGACGTGGTGAAGCAGCTGCTGCCCAAAGCGCCGCCGCTGCAGCAGCTCCTCGACCAGTACGACGTGCTGGGAGACGACAACCGGGTGGTGGTGATGGAGGAGGATGATGAGCACGCCATCACGGAGACCATCATGATGATGGCCCTGGAACGTGAGTTTTTTTATTTCACTTTTATATATTTTAGCTATAGTGGTGTATAAAGTACTTGAAAGCCATACTTGAGTAAAAGTACAGATATCTTACCTGAAAGTGACTTCGGTAAAAGTAGAAGTCACCCGTCAGAAAATGAGTTAAAAAAGTCTTAAAGTAGCTCATATTAAAAGTACTTAAGTATCAAAAGTATCTGGTGTTGAAATGTACTTAAGTATCAAAAGTAAAAGTACAAGTACCAAAATTAAAAATGCAAAGTGCTTTTTATAGTAGGCCTATACAGACACAAAACATCCCAAAATGTTTCTCCTCAAGATTTATCTCAACTGACTGAAAAATTATAACAACAATATGAATATAATGTATATAATGTAAAAATGTTGAACCGTAGATGAGAGAGAGAGAGAGACAGAGAGAGAGACAGAGAGAGAGAGAGAGAGAGAGAGAGAACCAACCTCCGCTGCTCAAGTAACGAGCCAGTATGAGAATGTAAGAAGTAGAAAGTACACATATTTTTGTTCAAATGTAACGAGTAAAAGTACAAAGTCGTCAGGAAAAGAAACACTCAAGTAAAGTACAGATACGTGAAAAATCTACTTAAGTACAGAAACAAAGTATTTCTACCTCGTTACTGCCCACCACTGTATTTTAGGAAGATGAGAACATGTCTTACATCAACACAGTTTGCACTATGGCACACCAATAGAAAACATTGGTTGCTACAAATGTTGCAAAATTGATTTTGATACATTTGTTTATTTGTATTGTATACATATGCCATTGTTTCCAGTAGGAGTTGCCTTTCTAAACCACTGTTGGTAAATGTACGAAAACCACAATCCATCAGAAAATGATATACAGCAACTCTATATATACTTGTTTTAACAAATAAAGTTTGTTGAGTTGTTCGTTTGCGTTGTGTGTTTCTGCCTCGAATCCAGAAGTTTGTAACATTTGCACTTTACCAGAAGAAAAGACGCTTATTGTCAATAATCTGATCTTTAGGATCATTGTGTTTTACACAGTTTAAAGCCATGGTCACCCCATAATAAAATATTCTATTCACAAACAATAAAATCTATATTTGCATCATATTTCAAGCGGGGCAGAGGATAGAGGATAGATGTCGGTTTATTATTATATTAAGTTTCTTAGAAATGAGGATAAATATGATTACTAACACTTAACAAAGATCAGTACATTTTGGTCATAACGTAGTGGATTTATTTCATTTCATTTCTGGGGGTTTTATACATTTTATTTACACATGTATATTTATTTGTTCCTCTCTGTTCCTCTGCAGCTGAACCCATCGTCCAGGTGGACTCGGAGCCCAAGTGCTGCTTCTTCTCTTTCACCCAGAAGTTCACGGCCACTCGCATCGTGCGTGCGCAGCTCTGGGTCCACTTGCGACCCTCGGCCGAGGCGACCACCGTGTTCCTGCAGATCTCTCGCCTCATGCCGGTCACGGAGGGGGGTCGGCACATACGGATCCGGTCCCTGAAGATCGACGTGAACGCCGGGGTCAGCTCCTGGCAGAGTATCGACGTCAAGCAGGTGCTGAGCGTGTGGCTGCGGCAGCCGGAGACCAACTGGGGCATCGAGATCAACGCCTTCGACTCCAGGGGCAACGACCTGGCCGTGACCTCCACGGGCCCCGGGGAGGAAGGACTGGTGAGAGGACTCCACACAGAACACACAGAGAGAGTGATAACTGCAGGGAAGAGTCAATCAATCAATTAGATTTTAATTGTATACAGTGGTGTATAAAGTACTTGAAAGCCATACTTGAGTAAATGTACAGATATCTTACCTGAAAGTGACTCCGGTAAAAGTAGAAGTCACCCGTCAGAAAATGACTTGAGTAAAAGTCTTAGAGTAACTCATATTAAAAGTACTTAAGTATCAAAAGTATCTGGTGTTGAAATGTACTTAAGTATCAAAAGTAAAAGTACAAGTACAAAAATTAAAAATGCAAAGTGCTTTTTATAGTAGGCCTATACAGACACAAAACAAACCAAAATGTTTCTCCTCAAGATTTATCTCAACTGACTGAAAAATTATAACAACAATATGAATATAATGTATTATTTTACAAATTGAACCCTAGATGAGAGAGAGAGATAGAGAGAGAGAGAGAGAGAGAGGCGTGCGTGCTGCGTCAACCTCCGCTGCTCAAGTAACGAGCCAGTTTTGAGAATGTAAGAAGTAGAAAGTACAGATATTTTTGTTCAAATGTAACGAGTAAAAGTAAAAAGTTGTCAGGAAAATAAATACTCAAGTAAAGTACAGATATGTGAAAAATCTACTTAAGTACACTAACAAAGTATTTCTACTTCGTTACTTCCCACCACTGTTTGTATAGCCCATATTCACAAATCACAATTCGTCTCATAGGGCTTTAACATGGTGAGACATCCTCTGTCCTTAACCCTCAGCAAGAGTCAGGACAAACTACTAAAACCCCTTTTTTTTTTTTTTTTTTAGAATATTTTATTTTTCAAAATATTTTCACAATGTAAGAGAACAGAACACTCTACATTAAACATTACAGAAAATTACATAACAAAATTAAAAAAATTCCACACATAGATGAAATAAAACTAATTAAATAAATAAAATAAATAATTCCCCCCAACCAAAGAGAAATCAAAAAAAAAAAAAAAAGTTGGTGCATGGGATGACACATCACAGAGAAATACCGCAATGACACAGTAAATAATGTAATTCAGAGCTCCAAATAGTTACAGTCCTATGGTTCCGTTGGTGGTGTATCCATGTACTCCAAATAAGGCTGCCAGATTTTCAAAAATAACTTATATTTCTTTCTGAGACTATATGTAGTCTTTTCAAGAGGAATAAAACTGTTCATTTCCACAGACCATCGGTCTATGAGAGTCGGGGAAGCAGACTTCCAAGTCCTGGCCACACATAAAGCAATTTCTGCAAATTTAATTTGGAGCTTTGTTAAAGACCCGTTGAAAGTTGTGAAGTTTCCCAGTATACTAAAAACCCTTTTGACAGGGTGAAAATACGTAGAAACCTCAGAGACACATGTGAGGATCCGTCTCCCAGGATGGACAGAAGTGCAATAGATGTCAAGTGTAGGAAAACATCATCAGGATAAAGGTTTTAGCAGCATCGATGAGGGTAAACATTTTAAAGGATAACTTCAATACATATGTCAATCAGTCTCTGGTCAGCAGCCAGTAAGATCATGATCCACCTTCAAGATCGGATGCTAGTGGGGGTGCACGTGTCAGTACAAGTGACAGAAGCCACAACGTGTTCTTTAAAAAGTCAGGTTCCAAGTGGGTTTGAGTTTTGTGAGCCTCAGGCCTCCGGAGGCTGCAGGGTGCAGGGAGACTGTGCAGGATCAGCAGGTGGTGAAACACTCGGCCGCTCGGAAGAAGGAATTAAGATATGAAAGACTTTTGAGAGCTGTAATGGACCCAGTGTGCAGGCAGGCGTGTGCACCTGCAGCCACAGTAACCTCAAGTCCTACTGCCTTGTTACGTAAAAGTTCACCTGCTTCACATTCCTTAAAGTATTCTGTGTGACTGTGTAAATCAGAGTAATTGCCTTCACACACACACACACACACACACTGCCACTATCAGTGACAAACACACATCACAGAGCTCAAGCACTGGCACCGGGCATCAGGGGCAATTAGAATACATCAGCGGCTGTGGTTAACCAACCGTCAGATGATTTGATTTCCTTTTAAAACTCAAAGTTTCATAATATTATCGTGCCATGTTTGAAACCCGGCTTCAGGGGTCGAGAGCAGCGGATTACATGATTTCAAATCCACCACTGCCGTCTGGCTCTCTAACTTCCAGTCCTAACACGCGCTCTGTCATTGCAGCAACCGTTCATGGAGGTGAAGATCTCCGAGGGCCCGAGGCGAGTCCGGAGAGACGCCGGCCTGGACTGTGACGAGAACTCCCCGGAGACCCGGTGCTGCCGCTACCCGCTCACCGTGGACTTTGAAGACTTTGGCTGGGACTGGATTATTGCCCCCAAGCGCTACAAGGCCAACTATTGCTCTGGGGAGTGTGAGTACATGCACCTGCAGAAGTATCCCCACACCCACCTGGTGAACAAGGCCAACCCCCGAGGGACCGCGGGCCCCTGCTGCACCCCCACCAAGATGTCGCCCATCAACATGCTCTACTTTAACCGCAAGGAGCAGATCATCTACGGCAAGATCCCCTCCATGGTGGTGGACCGCTGTGGATGCTCTTGAGTCGGGACGGAGAGCATCGGGAGGACGGGGGGGGGGGGGTGGTGGTGGTGGTAGGGGGGGGGGGGGGGCGGCGCAGTGGCTCACCCCCCCCCGGCCTCCACCTTCAGACTTGTTGACACAACCAATCCACCAGTTCCAATGCTTTCCTCCAGAACATGGTGCAGTAGAACCAGAGTAGAGGCCACAACCAGCCCGACCTTTCCTGCAGGGCAGCGCTTTCACAACCGGCATAGCTCCTTTCTCTCTCTCTCTACCTGTGAGGTCGTAGCCATAGAGGCTTGAAGTCAGAACAATTACAGGAACACACGTAAACACGTACGCACACACATGCTGCGCGTCGGAAACGAATGTAGACAGAAACCATCGAGGCTATTCAAACTGTTCTCTCCCTTTATACAAACGTGCTGACAGATTATACTCACATGCCGTCGACTCCACTCCACTCATAGTCAACATACAAGCTCGTACACGTTTCGCTATAAGCTGTTTGTGATCATTTTTGTTTCGAGTTGTGTTTTCAGAGCGAAAACCGAGAATCCTCAAGGACTTTTTGAAGAGGGCTTGGAAAAAACCGAACTGGAGATTCAGAGCAGTATCTCACTCCGGTAGAACACGTTCGAGTCCGCGTAGGTTCGTAGGAGCTGAATAATAAAAAAAAACGTACTAGCAAAATTTTGGAAAATTAGACACATGACATTTTTTTTTCCTTTTCTTTACTGGCTTGAACTAATTCATTCTCTGTTCTGATTACTAACGCATGGAGCTGCGTGCGATGTGGAGGTGTCGATCACTCCTGAGATGCTATACACGGACACACAAACATGTTCCAGACACACAAACCCAACCAAGTAGCATTCTCTCTCTCAGTCACAATCCCGTTCCACCCGCAGAGCCAGACCTGCCCAATACACTTGAATGATTCTGATTGTAAATTCACACGACTGGACAGAAGGACTTGAACTGAAGGCACAAGGAATGCAGCCTACAAATGAAAATGTGTTTAAGACAGAGAAACTGGGTTGTTCGGATGAATGAATGTTGAGATCATGCTTAAACTCTGTCTTACATCAACACAGTTTGCACTATGGCACACCAATAGAAAACATTGGTTGCTACAAAAGTTGTAAAATTGATTTTGATATATTTGCTTATTTGTATTGTATACATATGCCATTGTTTCCAGTAGGAGTTGCCTTTCTAAACCACTGTTGGTAAATGTACGAAAACCACAATCCATCAGAAAATGTAATACAGCAACTCTATATACTTGTTTTAACAAATAAAGTTTCTAGCTTGTTTGTTGAGTTGTTCGTTTGCGTTGTGTGTTTCTACCTCGAGTCCAGAAGTTTGTAACATTTGCACTTTACCAGGAAAAAAGACGCTTATTGTCAATAATCTGATCTTAAAGATCATTGCCTTCACACAGTTCAAAGCCATGGTCACCCCATATTAAAATATTTTATTCACAAACAATAAAATCTATATTTGCATCATATTTCAAACAATAAACATCTTTATTGGACAGTTTCTCTGAGGAACGGGGTCGGACGAGCTCGGTGTCTTTCTGCCGACTCACTGATCGAATCGTATCACAACACAACAACCTGAACATCTCGGCCCCACTTCGCTCGGGAGCAGCTGAGAATCTGTACGTCTTCGGCACATGGTGAAAACTGATACGTTACACAAGCAGTGTGCGTGTGTGCGATGTGCATCGGTATGAGGAGAACAGTTAAGACAACACACACCCACACACACACACACACACACCCTCTCTACCTGACAACACTTGCACAATCCCATCACCGTGAGCCTGTTTCATCACAAGTGTCATTCAGAGCAATTTCCCTGACTTAGCGTTTCTCCAGTGAAGGGATGTTGAAAGCATTGCAGTCTAATGAGAGGATGTGAACTCTGGTGCGTTCTGCCAGCGTGACCTATTCCACCGATGGCCTCATTGAGGCCTGACTTCCGCCCAGTAGAGGGCGAATTGAGCATGGCCCCTGAGAGCCACTTCCTTTCCTGCTGCGAGCTGGAACTGTTCCATGAGGATCGGCCACAGAGGAGAGCAGACCCGGACAGAGCGGATCCACAGAACCTCTGCTTCCTGAGGAGAGGACTTGAGATTCTACACTAACTTCTCCGTGTAAATGAAAGAACACAACTGTGGAAAAATGAAAGTTAAATAGTGTTTCTTATGATTAGTTATTACGTTCAACTGCACAGTCTGTAATCTCTTGTGTTTCTACATCTGCAGCTTTTATGAGTCTAATAGTCTCCAACTGTTTCCACCTGTTTACTTTCAAATTATTTCTAATGACGCACGTCTCAAATATTAACAATTTAAGAATGTGAAAACATCATTGATCATCACGTGTTAATGTCAATTCAACTTGTTTTCACAGCTCCCTGCAGCCAAAGTTTCCATTTTACAATAGAATAACAGGCCGAGTGAATTCCCCAAGAAAGATTTGCTGCAGGTTTCAGAGATGTTTCTGTTTCTTAAGGTTTCAAACATAAAACGTAGCTGGTAAAAGAAAAAAGGAGAAACAGAATAAGAGAAGTTGAGCCCGATGAAAACAAGACTATTTCCTTCTCTTCATTTAAGAAACCATCCTGTAAGAATAGTTACTATTCAGTGTTCAACGTCTATCATGCAGCATTTCATTTAACGAATGTCCTGCATCATATCTGCTGCTGTCTGCTTGTTTCAAGCTGCTTTCTGAACAGGAAACATTTTGACGGAGCGTCGCTCATCTGCTCAGAGTCCGACCCAGGAGGACGGTGTCCGCCAGCGACATTCCACCTCTGACAGGTGAGGAAGTGAGAGTGAGAGAACGGGAAGGAGGATGTAGGCAGCTGGAGACCCCGTTATTGGACAGAGTTCCTGGAGTGTAAAGCTAATAGAAAAAGAATGGATAGAACCTGAAGTCCTCCATCATAAATTGTCGTATATAATGTAGATGTGAGGCTTCAATTAGTGATGTTTAATAATGAGGGAGATATTCAATTACACTTTTGCACCCAGAAAAACTAAATAAGGATTTAACTAAATCACAAAAATAGATTTACTCCCATAGTCTCATCTGTGTAGAGTATGTTTGTTATTGTATTACCATCAAGGAGGAAATGTTTTTGTCTGTATTTGATTGTTTGGTTGTAATTTGCAGGATTGAGCAAAAGCAATTGGACAGATTATCACAAAACTTGGTGGAAAGAAGGAAAGAACACATTTGATTTATCTCAAACATTTCAGAGAATAACTCCTGGATCTTGAATCTTAAAATCCTATCTGATATCTGAGTGTGTGCAATTTGGTGCAGATCTATTGAATTTGAATGTGTCTTCATAAAGGGACATGAGATCACTGCCATGTGCTGTGTAGCTAGTTACGGTGGTGTTTTGACCCAGGTTTATTTCAGGAAAATCTCAAAGGGCTCTGGAGACGGTCAGTTTCTGCAGAGATCACAACGCCTGACAGACGATAGCAGCTTTTAAAGAGATGTAACCTCCAGAGGCCTTTCAACAAATGAGTGTGAATGGAAACCGGTGACCTTTAACCTAGAGTCAAGAACCACAAACAACCAAAACACATGACTTGTCTCACCTTGGATTAGAAAGAAATAAAATAATTATTTGTCATTATTTGTATTTTTGTTAATAAATTGTTGCCTGATTAATTAAAAAACAATATTCATGTAGTCTGCATACGATGCTCCACCTTGTTAACTCATCTGAGGATCTCACTTTTCCAAATAGATGCTTGATACAACCATTTTAATATGAGAGACTGACAGTGTCTTAATTTAAGACTAGGGCTACGTTGTAGCACTAACGTGGTTGCTTGGTTTTGCGCACATCGGCAAGGTTAAACACTTCACTTCCTGCGTCCATCACGCGATGTCGAACCTTGCCTGCTAATTGCTCATTACGGTCCACGCTATCACATAGAACATCACATTGTGAACATTTTATGTAAATCGAATGATATTTGTAAAACAAAGCTTACTTCCTGTTGCCAGTAGGTGGGGCAATCACTATTATTACGTACAGACTAATATATCTGTAGGGACGATGATATAGCGTGAGCAATTTTGTGTCAATTGGTCAATGTTACAACAACTTAATTTTCACACTGATCAATAGGTGGCGCTATGAGTAGTTAGTCAGTAGTTCGGAGCTGGTTGGATAATGCAGAGTGGATTTACAAAGTACTCAGGAGGTGGCGCTATGACACTGAGGAAATAATGACACATAGAGCTGTGGATTCTGATCATGAGACAGCAGTTTGGTGGTGATAGGACAATGCACAGTTTGTCATTGATATGCGGTGAAGGACGATCCATCGCCGCATATCAATGTTTACACGATTTGAGAACAATTCTGACCATGGTCCAATCCAAAGCAGCCAGGAGCAGTGCATCAAAGTATAAAACATGTCACTTCCTGTAGCCAGTAGGTGGCGCTGTGATTTCAAGTCATGTTGTCTGTGTAGATGTCTTCAGGCCGGGACTCTTGTCTTACAAGTCAAGTTTGGACCCGATTGGACCAAATATGCCAGAGATACAGAAGCTCGTGTTTTGATGGCGTGTAATCAAACACGCAGTTGAAGTTGATCTGATAAGAGCCGTACGACAAGTTTGTCAAAGTACAAATGTGGAAAATGGCCAAAATAGCCATTAAAGTCAAAATGGCAGGCTCCCTGTTTGGTCTAGCTGCATATCTATCCAAGAGACTTATTTGTTTGTTATGAAAAGACACATGTCCCTCTTAATTTTTGTAGATGAAAATCACAAACGTCACCACCACGACCATTGAGCAAGTTACAAACATGGAGAAAAAAGAAGTTAAAGATTTACACACAGAATCTAAAACTCTGCTTTTAAGGTCTCGAGTCTCTGTGAGTTTACAGAACTCAGCTGTGTCTCCATCATAATAAAGCCTAACTCCAGCATAGAGAGGCTGAGTGAATGTGGTCTGAACTCTGTGGAGGAGAGTCATGGTGTCAGAGACGCTGTAGAAGGACAGAACACCTGCACTGTGATCCAGGTACACTCCTACTCTGTAGGACCTAGGACCTGACACTGGGGTCTTGATGCGGTTGTGATAAAATGCATAACTGTTTCTATAGCAATATAATGACCAAGATTTATCATTGAATCCAAATTCACATTCAGGTGAGTCTCCTGCTCTGCTGATATTCTTGTATGTGACTGCTACACCAACTCCTCCCCACACCCCCACCTTCACCTCCAAGTAACAACGTCCAGTCAGACTCTCTATACTCAGGACCTGATGCCAATAAGTGAATCTGTCTGGGTGATCGGAATAAAACTGATCTTTTCTCATACCTGTTACTTTTCTGTTTCCCTCAGATAATAACAGACGTCTTTCTGCTGTGTTTGGATCCAGTGTGATTTCCTGTGAATATCTTAAGAAGTCAGCTCTGGTCTCTGGCTCTGGTTGTCGCAGTAAAACATCCACTTGAGACACAATTTGTAAAATCTCTGTCTCACTCAGAATGTCCTGTAGTCGACCTCTGACCTGTGACACAGCCGCTGTCACTTCCTCAAAGTTCCTCAGAGGACGGATCCTGATGCTGGATGAGTGTGTAGATTCACTGAGTGGTGACAGTGAGGGGTAGTTGTGTAGAAGCTGGTTGTGATCCTCTGTGTCTGAGAGCTGCTTCAGTTCATGGTCTTTCCTCTTCAGCTCACTGATCTCCTGCTCCAGTCTCTCTCTGACTCGACTCACTTCAGTTTCCTGCTGGGATCTGATCTGCTGCTCCACATCAGAGCTTCTCTTCTCCAGCAGACGGATCAGCTCAGTGAAAATCTCCTCACTGTCCTCCACTGCTTTATCAGCAGAGCCATTGACGGCCTCCTCCTCCTGTTGAAGCAGCTTCACATCTTTCTCTGTGTCCTGGACTCTCTGCTGGATTGTTTGTCTTCTCAGCCCGAGCTCTCTCTGCCTCTCAGTCCTTTCTACTGCAGCTGACACTGTGTCGTGGCCTTTATGTTCATCCACAGAGCAGAGATAACAGAAACACTGCTGATCAGTGCGGCAGAACATCTTCATCACCTCGTAGTGTCGAGAGCAGATGTTCCCCTGGAGCTTCTCCGAGGGCTCCACCAGCTTGTGCTTCTTAAATGCAGCTGACTGAAGATGAGGCTGGAGGTGTTTTTCACAATAAGAGGCCAAACAATTCAAACAGGACTTGAGAGCTTTCAGTTTTCTCCCAGTGCAGAAATCACAGGCCACATCTTCAGGTGCAGCATAGCAGTGATCAGCAGGAGCAGCTTGGAGTCCAGTCTTCTTCAGCTCCTCCACTAAATCAGCTAACATGGCGTTTGTCTCCAGGACAGGCCTCGGTGTGAAGGTCTGTCTACACTGAGGACAGCTGTAGCTTCCTCTCTCCTCCTCTTTGTCCCAGTGGGTGTTAATACAGCTCTTACAGTAGCTGTGTCCACAGACAGTAGCCACCGGATCCTCCAGTAGATCCACACAGATCCAACAGCAGAACCTTTCTCTGTCCAGTTGATTTTCTTGCCTCTCCATTTCAGCTGCTGACATAGACTGTAGAACAGATTCACTTCCTCCGAACAGAAACAGATCTTTGCTCCTCCCTCTCTCGTTCACTTCGTCTTTTCCCCACGTTTTAACACACTATTGAAAAGAGCAATGGTCTTACCTCTCCTCAGCAGTGTTGTCAAACTGTTTAAAGGCGGCTGCCTTTAAACAGTTAGTTTAAAGGCAGTTCATCAAAGTATAAAACATGTCACTTCCTGTAGCCAGCAGGTGGTGCTGTGATTTTAAGTCGTGATTTCTTTGTATATGTCATCAGGTCGTGAGTCTTGTCTTACATGTCTAGTTCGGACTTGATTGGACCAAATATGCCAGAGATACAGAAGCTTGTGTTTTTAAGGCGTGTAATCAAACTTTGACGCCACGTCACGGTCGCACAGTGTGATGAAATTCTAGCAAGTTTAGATCTCCATCTTGTTGTGATGACACTCACCTAAATCTTAAGTTGATCTGATGAAAGCTCTACGACAAGTTCGTCAAAGTAAAAATGTGGAATATGGCCAAAATGGCCGCTAAATCCAAAATGGCGGGCCTTCCTGTTGCGTTTTTCATAATGCTCCTTGAGGCTCTTTTGTATGAATAGTCACAATACACCTGTTTTCCGATTTTGGTGAAGATTGGTCATGTGGAAACCTAGGGGTTGCGTTTCAAGTGACGCCCATTTCCAAATAATCCAGAATACGTACATTTTCACCACTTTCTAATTTACTGCAAAGTTAAGAAGATTTTGGGGCATGTTGAAGCCCTCAAAAAGCCCATTCTATTGCCTGAATAATAATAACAATAATCCTTTCAATTTCAATAGGGCCTCTCACTGTTGGTGCTCGGGCCCTAATTACATATTTCTATATCTCCCAATTCTATCGCCAGGCCTCAAGATGTCCAACATTTGGACAAAGGAGGACGATGCCCCGTCCTGAATGTGCTGCCGAGCTGAGACAACGTTGAGGAGATGCCAGGTGCATCCAATAACATCTGGAGCCTTTAACAGATGTGTGGAGCATCTGGAGAAGTCGTTCTGCTCACAGGTCGCTCTGTGGCAAAGGTCAAGATGTCAACCCGTGAAGAAGTGAACGTGCAAATGAGGTCGGATGAAACTTTGGAGTAAACTTACACAATGCTAACGGCAACAATGCACGGAAATATTTTATATTCATTTTCAGCTACACTGAAAAAACACTCTTTTCATCTGTTTTAAGCCGCGATTAAAATCTGAGATTCCACTGATGATGATTTCTACATGATCTTTCTCATTATCCCTCAAACAGCCTGAATCGAGACGTCTGGATAATGACACACGTCTCACATGTGTTCAGGGTCGAGGGTTTTCCCTGGAAGGAAAAACTACCAATGGCACCTTCCTGCACAGCTGGCTACTTCCCAAGCTACAGTGATGAAAAAGAGCAACTGGGGAATATCTACGAAAACAGTCCCGACCCACGGATGAGACGCAGCTGTGCTAAGAAATAACCTCTTACATATTCAAAAATCTTAAATCATCAGTTTAAAATGTGAAATACTTGCTGCTTCCTTATTTGCAAACTGAAAAACAACGTTGGTATGAGTTGGTAAGTTAAAGTTTGGTTATAATTAGTTTATTTCATGCTACAAAAACAGGTGAAACGTCGTGATCGACAGCTGAGAATGACTTGTGAATCCGATTGGTCCAACATGTGTATCAGCAGCACCTCGCTGCCACCGCTCCATCCCACCATCGCTACGCCACAGACTCTAAACGTATTTGGAACATTTAGACTTTATATGTTTTCCAACAGAGGGAGAAAGTGGAGATGCGTTGTCCGTCTTTATTTAGTCTACGTCTGAGGCATCGCGCTGATAGATGAAGATAGAACATGTATTTATATATGTACTTAAGGGTCTGGCAGTAGTTTGAGACAATCCTGAACTTACACTCGTTGTAAACAGATGATAGGATGAGTAACCTTAGATGTTTGTAGACATTTGCGGACTGAATTTCTAAGCTAACGTTGGTTCATGTGAGAAACTCTTTGCGCAGTAGGGGAAGAGAGGCGCTGAGGCAAGGCACTGAGGAGCGAGTAACTCTTTCCACAGGCTTTAATAGGCATCTGAGAAGGTGACCACAACAACACATTCACATATTGGCAATTAAAACATGCAAATTGCTTCACATTCTTACCTTTAAACAACCAGCAGAAGATGATCACCTCAGGCCGGATTGACAGGTTGTTTGTGGAAACCCCTCGTGGCTCGAGAGAAAGCAATGAAAAGCAATAAAACCAGCCAGTCTCGGATAAGGCTGCGGCCAGATGTCCAGCTGCTGAATGCTGCCTGTCTTCACTTCTCAGGTGATTTATCCTTCCCGTCTGCACTCTGCTTGCTTTTTCACTTAGGGAAGAGGAATCACTATTCCTACTGCAAACCTGACAGTCACCACTGGGAAGCTATCGCGTGATTAATGGCTTTGTAAAGCTACTGGAAGTTTGGAGAGAGGACAAATTTGGTGAACACTCCAGATATGTTTACAAAATTCCTCAACGTCTGAGTTTGTTTGCGAGGGGGGGGTCAGGTGACGAGCGAAAAAACGTGGCTCCCCGCCATCCCAGGTCCAAGGCAGCGGAGCGTTGCCCCCCCGGGGACGGAGAGCTGACAGTGATGAGGAATGGATGTTCCTCTGAGGAGACCGAGGGAGGGCAGATTGTGGAAACCTCCTGTCTCCTGACGATACGCCTATGTCCTTAACCCAGACGGATGTAGAGCAGGACCAGGTATGTGTCAAGAGCTCGGGAGAGAGTTTGACATCTCAGACACAACATGTATGCTACATTTTTAAAGATTATGGCGAGCAATTAATTTTACAAGAAGCTTACGTGAGTGACATTCATGAGGCAGGTAGGACTTTCCAAAAGGAGGCTTTGGTGGATGAATCCAGGAGACTGTCTTAGCACAAGTTTAACATTTATTGATATGGAGGGATATCCAACTTTTAGAAATGCTGCAATATGTTCAGTGTGTGTTTATTCGAAAAATCCACCTTTTATAATGTTTATTTTGAAGTTAGGTTATCTTGAATCCTGAAAACATCTCTCGACCTGCAGACTTGCTGTCGAAGCAAATGTTCCTCGAAAGCAGATATTTCTTGAGCTGGGTAAACGGAGCAGTTTGCCAAATGACTTTCAAAGTGGTAACTGTAAAGTGTTTTCATTCTGCCTCTTTCTTAATGATCTGAAATGTGCTATAGCTCGGCAAATAGCTTCAAATAAAATTAATAAAACGTTGACTCTTGCTGTGGGAATTGGTAACAAGTGATTAAAAGTTAAAGCGAGTAGACTTGATGGCCCCACTGTGGAAGCCCCTGACCCATGAAATTGAATGTGGTGTGGCTGTAAATTCTCCAATAGTTGAGAACCTGTGGATTTTTAACACCCATCACATTAGTGTGGGCCTGAAGCCCATAAAAAAACTTAGTGGCTCTTCAGTGGTTGGCAGAAAAGTGCACCGTCACAGCAAGGCCCCACCACCAATTACCTGCTGGGAAGCAAAAACCTGGATGCAGCAAGGTTTTTATAGTCATTCCCATATGGAACATGGTGGTTAAAGGTTTAAAGACACTTGAATAAGTCCTCATGTAAAGCTTGAGTGTTGGGGTTTGTTTGTTTTGGATTTCTGTAATATTATAGTTAAATCCAAGATGAATATCTACCATATTGGATTAACTTTCAGTACAAACACACATAATATAATCATGTTTAATATGTGTAAGAAGCCAAAAAGGTCTGATAATCACGTTGTGTTAGGATTGCACATTTTCCTGTGGCTTTCAAATAATGTAAAATATGGAATAAGTGTTTCCTCTTAGAAGTAGTTATAGCTTGTTATTGGTTTTAATTTATACAAGTGTTCTAAAGGAGGCAATGTTTAACTACATATTAACAGCAGTACACAAACACACAACACACATTTAAAACAAAAGAAACTGTACTAAACCACAAGGAAATATGCCTGGCAGCTCTGAGGTGTGTGAGATATCAAACCAGTCGGCAGCTGCTCGATTCCAGGACTCCACAAAGTACTAAGAAATCAAGTTAAAGCCAAATTAAACAGGTAATTTGTGTCAAGTAAATCCCAGAATTGCTGAGGGAGGATTTGTGATGAAGAAAGGAAGAGATCAAATCCAAAAAGGGCATATTTTATATAGCACTAAGATCAAAAGCTACGGAAGAGGTGGAGAAGACCAAAGAAGAGGTAAAAGTGAAATTAGACTCACGTGCATCATACGACCAGATGCAGCTCCAGATGAGGATCAATACTCTGCCCCCATGTGGCCAAACACATCAACCAACGGAGCGTGAAGGCTGCAAATGTCCAGTTTGTTCTATGGCAGATTAGTGCAGTCACGATTAAGCTCTGGTGGGAGGAGCTAACACAGCGAAAAGAGGTGGAAAAGCTGTCAATCAAAGTGTAAACACACCTGCGCTGCCAAACACATCTCACAAAACACCTGTGTGTGTCTAGTGTGGGTGTGTGTGTGTGTCTGCTCAGATTATTACTGTACAAAAAGCCCATGACGGTGAGGGGGACGTATGAATCATCCTGAATGTCGCGGCTGTAACTCTGTGCGATGTCATTTTTTATAGGCAGGAGTGAAATACTTACTTTTCCTCCTCTTGTTTTCCAGGTATTCAGAGGGTGGAGTCCCTTCTGTCTTAAAATCACTTTTACGAGTCTTTCTTTACTACCATTTGTCCATATGCCCTTTCCAGGGGATATTGTAAATCCTTCTTTAGGTATAGATATGGTTATTAGGGCCCGAGCACAGACATCAAAGGTGTCTGGTGAGACCCTATTGAAATTGTAAGGATTATTATTCTTTCTTATTATTATTCAGGCTTTAACATGCTCAACTTCTTACCAAAATTTGCAGAAAGTTAGAAAGTGGTGAAAATTTACGTATTCTGAAGGAATTTTCAATGGGCGTCGCAAAATGGCTCAACGGTGCCCCCCGACACAGCCCGAAACCCCCGGAAGGTGTTCCCATTGACCGATCTTCACAAAAATCAATACACAGGTGTATCATGACCAGACAAACCAAAAATTCTTTAGATGCAATTGGAAAAACAAAACAGGAAGCCTGCTATTTTGTATTTAGTGGCCATTTTGGCCATATTCCACATTTTTTCTTTGATACACTTGTACCACGGTTTTCATCGGATCAACTTCAAATTGAGATGAGTGTCATCACAACAAGATGGAGATAAAAACTGACTGACGGATTTTTTTTTAATCACACGGTGTGACCGTGGCGTGGCGTCAAAGTTTGATTACACGCCATTAAAACACGATGTTCCATGGACCATGAATACTTTGATTTCAGTCTTCCTAGATCAAATGAAACTTTATGTCTTGCACAACTATTTATTATCTTTTTTTTAAGGCAAAACGTATGCAACACTTCAAAATGCATGTGCTCAGGCCCGCCCAGTGCTGCTTTTCAGTCCTAAAAATTTTAGAAATTGTATTTTTTTTATTATTATTACTCATAGTTCTGTGGATTAAGGGTTAAAACATCAAAGTGCATCAGATATGACTCAGATGTTTACAGGATGTGATGTCATCCTGTGGGTATAGAAATTAAGACTTGTGACGAGTTGCGGTTGCAGTTTTTTATTTGTTCAATCTCAAAACAACAAAATAATGACAAGTGTCCCGAGGTCAAAAACACGCCGCTGTACTTTACACCAGCCGAGAAGAAGATAAAATACTTTTCTACAAGTAAGAAGCTGAAAAAGTTAAAACTGTACAACATGAAAAATCTCTCTGATACAAACTCCAGGTGAAAACTGGTCAAAGTGCTCGTTACCATTGTGCTCTCAATCATTGTAGCCATGGTCAATGCTCTGAAACTACACTTTTCTAGTCTTGATGAACACTTGAACTGCTAAACAGTTTGGGGTTCAGTATCTTGCACAAAGACACTATGGCACACGGAACAGGGGAGACTGGGATTGAACCGCCGAGGTTAGTGGATGACACGCGCTACCACCTGAGCCACAGCCCCGTCCCCCCCCCCCCCCCCGTCCCCCCCCGTCCCACTTACATGAATCTGTAGATCAGTTTCCCTCCACCAGGATGTTGGTTGAGCAGAATTGTCGTCCACAAGCTGAGCTGTGATAACGTAGGTGATCCCCTGGTTCTATCTTCAGGTTGAGAGTTAATCATCCAAAACTTTGGTTTGTGGCCAAACAAGCTGTGTTGGTTCCTCCTGAAACATTAGACCGTTACCTCAGGCCCAGCAAGGCCTTTATGGGTTTGGGGCCAAGATGCCTGAACTAAATTGTTTGTATTCTTCCGAGTGTATCTCAAGAGAAAAGTCTCAATACTGAAGCTGTTCCTGTAGCAGAATATTAACAAGTGGTCGTTTTAAGAGAGAGAGAGACAAATCATGACTCAATGCCCTTTGGAGAAATGTGATTAAAGACGTATTTACTTAGGTGGGTTGCTTAGTGATCATTTAGAAAATGAAAAGCTTTTTAAACTGGTGATATTCATTTTTCATTTGATGACTTCATCATTGAGTATGACATCATTCCAATCGTGCGTTCCCAAAGGAATATAAAATGTTGTCTTTCTCCCGATCTAGTCTCATGTTTCTAAACAGAAGCAGATGGTGCCCAGGGGCTCCGTGTGAATACTTCTTATGAGAGTTCCAAAAAAATAGAGCAGGAAAAGGGGGTTAAATATAGCTCCTGTAATTTTAATTTGAACTTGATGACTGTGTTAAAGTGCACGGTTACCTCTGGGTTGTGAGAGTGGTGTACAGTTGCCCTGGCTGCTGAATACGACGTGACAAGCAGTAGCTCTGCACATTAGGGCAGTAACAGGAGAACAGACAGCCAGCTAGATGACGCTGTATGTGAACAGAGTATTTTTGCATCAGGGTTGTGATATTCCAAATTTAACTTGGATTCCAAAAAAGCGGCCCCTTCTCCGTCCTCTACATTTGGGTTAATCATTAGCGAATACTTCACTTTTTTCAGTTGAAGAAAAAAGGTTAAAGAAGAATGCGACAGGTGGTTTGAAAGACAGCTGGCAAAGTGAACTGCTGCTGACCTTTCCATCCAACAGTGTGGTCACATGGTCAAAAGATGATCATCAGTTAATCCGCCCCAATTACTCTGATATGCCCCCTGGGAGCCGGAGGCAGCACGTACAGATTCTGCTTCTGCAAGCATTTCTGGAAACAAGCAACTTAAGAGCACATATGCAATAGTGAGATGTTCAAAACAAAAGTGAGTGCAGGAGTGGGGCGGCGATGGGTGAGCGGAGGGGCGGGGGGGCAGGGGGGGTCCTCACAGGCATGTATCCCCTACGCAGAGGCACTTTGCAGAGTGCTGGCCCTGCAGCAATGCTGGGGCCATCTGTGGGTCCTCTCAGCAGAGGCCACGTAAAACAAGACGTGTGCTGCGGTTTGACCTTTCACGGGCCTAACTATAATATTATGATAAGATGAGTGATGGGGTTGCACTCTTCCCTGCGGTGGGATGCAGTGTCCATACGCAAAGGTGATGAGTGAACGCCTCGTGTGGATATATGTATTTCTGTTATCCAAGTGCAGCCGTCCTGTGCTGACAATCTGAATGTTAGATCCCTTTCCCTGAGATACAAGCACCTGCCGTCCCATCAGTTCTACTTAGAGTGAGAAACTCTAAGAATGATTAAAAAACGTGTGGTTTTATATGTTAGTGCCTGTTAGTCCTTGTTGAGCACAGCCTGACTCAGCCCGTTTCCCCACAGGAAGCCTCCAGCAGCACCGGGGCACCAACAGACTGATCTCTGTAGGAAGTGGCACCGCTACACGTTAGCACAGCGGCAAGGATCTGCTCAACTTTGTGGTTGACATTACAGTGCAAATCTCTGAAGCATTTAATGCAGCCAGGGATAATACACAAGTATCTGTCGATACTAAAGGGCGAGCAGCTGGCACTAATTGGGGGAAAAGAATTATGGGTCGTAGCTGGCACGCCGCACACCCCCGGCTTGGCAACACCCATTTCAATGGTGCCACAATGACGGGTGGTAAGATGCACGGGCTTCTGGACTGAAATCAAACCAGGGAATCAGATGTCACTCTGCTTTCTGAAGAGCGGGGTTGTTAATCCAAGAAAATGCAAAGGATGCAGGAAAATCAGTCCACAAAACCAGAAAGGACTCAAGCAAGTGGAAGTTTACTGTAAATGTTCATTTCATTTACACATGGGTACAAGGGGTACTGAACCCCAGATTGCACCTGGGCGGGTGAATGGTAATAAACTGAACTGTAAAAAGCTTTGAGTGGTCATCAAGACTAGAGAAGCGCCAGATAAATACAGATAAAAGATTAAAGAAATGACAAAACAGAGACATCGAGAGCCAGTCCACCAATTCTGTTTCCTTTTATAGAAATGAACTATTCACGGTTGACAAAATGCATCACATACTTGATCACTTTATTCTGATATTCTGCTTGTAACAAAGTTGGACATCATTAGAGACTGGAAACAAAGCGGTAGTTCTCATGAAGGCGTCTGCAGCTCTGGAGTCAGCAGAGCCTGAGCTTCCTGTTCGGTGACCGGGACGTCAGAGAGGTGCTGGAGGAACGGCCGGCCGTGGATGCAGGACCTGCTGTTCTCCCCAAGCTGCTGCTCCATCCGCACCAGCATTTCCTCCACATCTTCCCTGGATAGATTTGTGGTCACCTGCCGGGCAAGTCGTACAGCTTCTCCCTGTGAGCGCAAAAAACAACACACAATTCACACATTTTAAGAAAACCCTCCAGTGACGACTTCTTATCCTCCATTTGCAGCATCTCTCACCTGCAGGTAGTTTGTGACTTTGAGCGGCCGGCTCTCCTGCACCGTCCCGGCCTTCCTGTGAAGAACTGCAGTCAGGATCTCCCTGAGGTCGTCCACACCGAGGAAAGGCACACAGTCGGCCATGGCTGTCACTTCCAGATGTCTGTCGGCTGACGTGAGGCCTGGCCAAAACAAGCAGAGGACAAGGATTAATATACTCCAGACGCTACTTCTATCTCCAGGAAAGAATAATAAATAAATATTGTGGTTTACGGCCGGAGTGAGGACCAAGTCAAACAAGCTGAGGGCCAAATGGAGTGTTAAATGACTAATAGAAGCCCCGGCCGACTGGAAGGAAGTTGTCTTGTAGGGTGGAAGAATGATGGCTTCTTATTTCATGAGGAAATACTACAAATCACCGACAATTTATATTTCTGATACATGACTTTGGATGCAGAATGAAGTCTGAAAGGTAAAATATAAAAACTGGAGATGCAGAGACATTTAGATTTATTGAATATGTCTCTGCTGGATGCGCCGCTTGTGCAAGTACATTTGCTATTATTTATGTCGAGAGCAGCAAGTGACCCTGACAAATTCCCTGATTATAATACCAACAACTCCATAGAGATACGTGTTGTTTGAATATGTCAATTCTTTCCATTTTAAAAAAAATAACGGCAAATGCAAGCGATAATTCACAATACACATTTTTCAACAATCCTCAGAAACAACAGAGATACTCAGCGGAGGTTGTGCAATGAAACCATCTTACATATGCCGCTGCCTTCAATCCCATGCACACCCACCGAGGTCCGGCCGTGCCAAATGAAAATTCCTTGAATTTCTCAAAGGGCAACCATTCTCCTCACCTGCACGCTGGGGTACCAACCCACTGTGAGACCCTGCTGCCGGGCAGAGGGCCAGTGTCAACCGAGGTGAACCGCTCCGGCAACACAAACAGCCCACGCTCACAGGGCACCGCTCGGCTTTGCAAAGTCAGTAACAAGTAATTAATAGTGAAGTAAATAACGTCACAATGATAACGAAGCTGGCATTTATTTATTTATTTCTCAAATTGTGTGTTTTTAACTCTCAGCAACCTTGCATTTGACTGTATTGCAGTATAAACGTGTTTAAACTCCACTGACGCCGACTTCAATTATCAGAATCATTTGTCAGCCTCAACATTTTAATATTGAAGGTTTGTTTTTTTTAAAGATAATGTTAGTAAATCATATATCTTATACTAATATTAAGAGACTTCCCTCCGGAAAAAGGTTCCGGGCTATCAGGACCAAAACGTCTCGCCATCTGAACAGTTTTTTCCCCGTGGCAGTGGGGCTCACAAACAAGCCCCCTGCACCACACTGACTCTGCATCACACTGACTCTACCCCACCAGCCCCCCCCCCTGCACATAATTTATAACTTATATATTAATGGCACTATCACCAATCTCTGCACCTTCGCACAGCACGTGCCCATAACTCTTTTACTCTGTTACTGTATATATGTATATACTTTATTCTACTTTATTCTATTTTATTTTATTTTATTCTATTTCTTATATATTGCTGTTTTTCTTATATTGTTGTTTTTATGTCAGTGCACCAACGACACCAAGTCAATTTCCTATATGTGCAAACATACCTGGCAAATAAAATAATTCTGATTCTGATCTGATTCTGATTGACAGTCTGTTTATAGCTACAGATTATTGGTTATTATAACGAATGTCTTCTTGAATGTGTCTGTTCTCAAACTTCACTCAGTAACCCACAGTGACAAAGCAAAAACTGAACTTTAGAAATGTTTGCAAATTTATTAAAATGGAAAAACTGAAATATCACATGGACTAAAGTATTCAGACACTTTGCAATGATATTCAAAGGTTAAAGATTTAGTTGAAGGGATGCGAATGTTTAATCTTATCCACAAATAATCCAATAATCAATTTCTATAGTAAATGAGACCTTTAACCAACCGGACTCCAACAATAAGAAATCCTTGTTTTGTGATTGACTGGGTGTGTTGTGCACTTTTGTGTTGTACTATGGTGCTTTTGTTTTGGGATCTGTTGTTCTATCAGGATCCAAAGGACACGTGATTAGCAGATAAATGCTCGATTGCACACATATATGTCTGTTATGATTGAATAACATTTTATTGACAATGTACCTGGAGTGAGTTTGATTTTAAACCCATTAGCCACAAGCCTGGGATCAGAGAAGAGGAGGCGTCCATCCAGCTCAGGGCTTCGTTTCTCCATGTTGCACAAAGCATCTGTATATTCAGCTCCCCCTAGATTTCTAGAAGAGACACACAAGGAGACGTTAAACGTGCATCACTGTACTTTCATACATTCGATAAGCATTAATAGAAGCCAAGCACTAGGGTTTCTTTGCCTTAAAAATAGGGTTGCAAAGGGGCGGAAAGTTTCCGGTAAATTTCCGGAAACTTTGCGGAAACTTTCCATGGGAAGTTAAGCCTGGGAATTTGGGGAATTTTGAAAAATTAAATTAAACGCTGAGCAATAAAAACATCATTCTAAACTCTATTTTAAAGATGTATGGAATAAAGCACACGCTGCACGTTTCTTCCATCACATGCACAGATAATTCCCAGCATGCTTCACTCTACAGCAGGGCTATTGAGGCCTGCTGTAGAGTGAAGGACTAGTCAGGTAAGTTTCCATGATATTACTGGGGAAAATATATTAGCATGCTGATTGAGGATTGTTCATCTGTTCATCTAGCCTATTTCCATTCATTTATCCATCAATTGTAAAATATGTTTACAGACTATTCCAATTGTTTGGCTAACTATTTATATCTCTGGCATTGCATTAGCGTTTTTTTACAATTTTTTTCCTCATCTTATTCTACAGAACAATGCCACGTGCACTATCTCATGTGTGGAGACATTTTACCCCATCCAATGTAGAAGGAAAGGCTGTGTACATTTGCAAATACTGTGCAAAGACCTATGTTAAGAATGACACAACGATGCAGAAGCATATAGTCAAGTGCCCAAAGTTTCCTCAGGGCTCAAATCAGCCTATGACAAAACAAAATGTTTATATTTATGTCTGTATATGACAAGGTAAATACAGTTAGTATAAATTACCCACAACATTTCCAGTTTATTTCCGTTAATTCCCGTATATTCCCGTTAATTCCCATGGAAAGTTTCCAACTTGGAATATTCCCAGAATTTTGCAACCCTACTTAAAAATAGTCTTTACAATGTACTGTGTGTAAAGGAATTGGACGAGTGAGCAGTTTCCCAAAAGGAAAACAACGGTCAGAGTTTGGCTGGTGAGAGGTGAGTGATACTTTACCCATCTGTTAACTGTATCGGGTTCTGCAGACTCTCAGCTGGAAGTATATTATTCTCTAGAAGTCTCTTAAACAGCAAGGCTTCCTCCACTCGAAATGGGTTTAACAACATGAGCCTCTGACCACATAAAATGACCCAGGCGTTCTGAGAGGCCAGGCGGTTTACAAGGCGGTGGGGGGGGGCCCGCGGCGCTGCGCTGCGCCGGGATGAGAGGCGCTGGAGCCGCAGCCGCAGGGCCGCCACGCTGCAGGGGAGCGGCTGCGAGGGCCGAGCTGCTGAGGTCTTCATCTTCCTCTGGGGCTGAGCAGAGAAGAGCTCGTCCAGCAGCTGCTGATTGGACAGGGGGGCTTTGCGTTTCAGGCTGCGCACGTGGCTCCTCGGGGGGGCCGGGCTGGGGTCTCTGGGGCCCTCAGCAGGGGCCAGCTTGCTCCTTTGGTCCTGGTGGTGTTTCGCCTTCTCCTCAGACCTGCAGAGTTCATCACTTTTATTCAATCAGTTCCAAGTTGGCTTTCTAGCGTTGACTGGTGCAACAGGTTGGCCTTACAACCATAGATATATATATATAAAGACTAGATGTCTCGTTCGACGGAGCCGGACGTCACCACATGGCGGCCATCTTGCCAGAGGTTGCTCGCTAACCCATAACATTGTGTTGGTAGTGGTAAATAACCATAACTTGCTCAATTTTCAACCGATTTTGAAACGGTCTGGTTTGTTATAAACGTCAGAGATGTAGATATGACAATGCATACTTATGAATAATTATGTTATTTTCTAAAAAATGTAATATTTAATGCAGTGTCATAACTATATCTCTGACGTTTATAACAAACCAGATCGTTTAAAAATCGGTTGAAAATTTAACAAGTTATGGTTATTTACCACTATCAACACAATGTTATGGGTGAGCGAGATGACCCGTAGCAAGATGGCCGCCATGTGCGGACGTCCGGCTCCGTTGGCCGGCAACGCAGACGAGACATCTAGCCTTTATATATGATATCTATGGCTCGCTCACCCATAACATTGTGTTAGTAGTGGTAAATAACCATAACTTGCTCAATTTTCAACCGATTTTGAAATGGTCTGGTTTGTCATAAACGTCAGAGATGTAGATATGACAATGCATACTTACCAATGAATAATTATGTTATTTTCTAAAAAAATGTAATATTTTATGCAGTGTCATAACTACATCTCTGACGTTTATAACAAACCGGACTGTTTTAAAATCGGTTGAAAATTGAGCAAGTTATGGTTATTAACCACTACCAACACAATGTTATGGGTGAGCGAGCAACCTCTGGCAAGATGGCCGCCATGTGGTGACGTCCGGCTCCGTCGAACGAGACATCTAGTCTTTATATATATATATATCTATGCTTACAACAGCCAGTGGGAGTCGAGTGTTTTGAGCATCAGAATCATGATGTTACAAAAACAATGTGCTTAGCGACTGGTTGCCATTGGTTGGCTGATATCTTATAAAACAGACATTCAGCAACATTGTACCAGGAGCTGTGAGATCCATGGACGTCTCCTCCACCTCCGAACGACCGGACTCACGGCTGCTAAGCCACCATGTGACATTATCGAGTTAAAACATATTAGAGCCCGTTCTAAAATAAGAATTCAGATTCCCAGTAACAACGTGTTCCCAGTGTTCATGCGGAGAACATGTTGAGAATCTGATACATGTATAGGGTGCTTTCCTCAGCAAAGTTGCCAACTCATGTTTCCATAGATCTTCATGTGTTAAGCATTAGGCCTTACACTTCAGCACCCCGTTATTCAAATAACCTGTTTCAAGGATAATTCCTAGAAGTGGTGTGCCACTTAACAGTGGAAGTGAAAGGGGCCAAGTGCTTGCCACATCTCATTTCATGTTTAAGACAGCAGCACAGCGAGGACGGATTCTAAACAGATGTCTTTTTCCATGCACTCGTCCATACCTTATATAAGGGCCCATGTACTGCTGATACATATTTTCCAACCTTGTAATTACTTTAAATTGGTATGCCGCGCAGTCTTAGGTAATTGGGCTGAAGCACTTCCAGTATAATGGTGTTATTCCATGATGCGAGTGGAGCAGCTCAGTTTGCATTTTCTTTTTACCCACGTGTGCATCTGGAGCATTTTAGAAGATTCTAATCACTGCATGACAACATTTACTCCTGTACTTCTTTCATTATCAGTTTTCGATGCAATCAACCAGTTCAATAAATGAAGAGTTGCCCATGTTCGGTACACTGTGCCGTGTTTTCTGATCTGAGACCAGCTCCATTTTATAAACCATCCATGTGCTTGGATCTCACAGTTTAGTCAGAATCAAACAAATAAAGCACTTTTCTATTAAATGTGCACATTCATGCGATCACTGTGTTATTTTCTTGTTTGTTATTGTCCAAATAACTCCATCCTGTCTTACCTTCATAATGTTAATCATTTAACTCTGAGGGACGCGAGGGTCAAACACAAACACTCATTACCTCCATCTGCTCGGTGCCAACTCTATTCTTGACAAGCCAACTATGTGTCACTCCGGAGTCCGGACTCCACTTATGAAGTAAGTGTAGGTGAGATTTTGAAATGGACAAAGAGACTTGTGTGAACCTAGGAAACAGGACATTTAGGCTTTATATTTGTGTTTGAGTCCCTAATAAACAAATGAGTGAACACAGGTTCATATCCCTCACTTTTCACCTTCACTTGAATCCCGTCAATGTTAATTCTTAGGTTTACAAATTGTACTTTAAACTGTTTATTTAAATTAGTTTAATCCCTGTTTTCAGCCAGGATCCTGACAAATAGCTTGAATCAACATGTTGGTATTTAGAAGGCAAGCTCGTGTGTATCGGGCTGCAGATGGTTGAGAGGAAGTTTTAGAGAAGAATAAGTTCTCTAGTGTTAGTTTTGTCTTTTAGCCAAAACTCCTGTGTTGCACAGCTGCTGAGTTAACTTGTTTTGCTGTTATACAATTAAAGAATTAAAGTTCTGAGTAACAACTTGGAGACAGGTCATTTATGTTTCTAATAAACAAGGAGTTCATATCAAAAACTCCATCATCAAATCAATGTCTATGTTTAATGTAATGATGTCAAATAAAAGCATTCTTCGAGGATTTAACGTTGAGGATATATAAACTTAGACTAGACATGGCAATCCTCTGGACAGATGGAATACTATACAGCACATGTCATCATTAATGATACCTGTGGAAAAATGTTGTCTACCTTGCTCACTATCAGACACGCTCAGGAAATTAGAAACACAGCTCGTATCAACATCATTTTCCAGACCGGGCTTTTCACGTGCAAATGACAGGTCAACCTTTCCCAACTCCCTCTGCCTTGCAAATAACAAGAAATGGAAATCACTGCTTGGAAAAGGTGAAGGTCTGGAAACTCACTTCTTATGGTCGTCCTCCCTCAGATTTTTCCACCTCTCTTGAGCGGTGACACTGACATCCTGCAGGCCGGCTGTGGGTTCCTCCCTCAGGACCTCGGCTCTGGCCTCCTTCTCCAACAAGGTGGCAGACGAGAGCGGCGCCCTGACGGCACGGCTGCTGATCAGGTCGTAGGCTGTCAGAGCATCCCGCTTCTCCATTATGCTGTTGAACATCTTTTTGTTCGAGCTGCAGTTGCTCTTTAACTCATTTGAGTGGGAATGATTGAGCTTGGAGGGCTGGTGGATTTTAACGGGCTGCAGGGGTTCTCGTGATACGGGGTCGGTCAGAGCCGTCCCGCGGCTCCAGTCCTCCGCTGAGATCTGGGGTTGGTTTGTTTCTGTCACTGAACCCACATTGTCCTCAAGTCTCTCCGAGGATTTGTTCGCCGAGTCTGTTTCTGTTGTCTGAGTGCAGCTCTGAGCCGCTTCATCATCATAAAGAGAAAAGCTGGACTGGTTGACAATCCAGTCCTCTGCCACAGAAGATGAAGAGCTGCTGTTCGAGGTCTGGGGGGGCAGTGATGCATCTGAGCCCTTGGCCGTAGACAGAGCGATGCCATGGTCATTGTGGTTGGTGACACCGACATCCATATCTTTACTTGAAGCATCATCCAGCGAAGGAGACATCTCACGGCCGAGCTGTTTCTCAGCCGAGGGATCACCGCCAGGTTTAAAGCCATAGAGAGAAACCAGCAAAGCCTCCACAGCAGTGAGCACAGCCTCCTAAACTCAGACAGATGACAGTTAAACGTCCAATCTAGCCCAGAGTTTTGTTCCCCAGTCATTGTTAAATCTGTGACTGTGACTTAGTTTGAATTTAACAGTCACCTTGTTAACAAGTAGAACCTGGGTCTTGTCCGGTGTCAGGTTGACATCGACTGAAGAGGGTGAAACAGTCATCTTTAGCAGAAGGGTGGGATATCGATTTGAGGCTGAATCTCCTGGATACTGAGCCGCGTAGTGCTGACGCAACAACTGATGATCAAATATACGATGGTTACACGGATATACGATTTTCAGGGAAACAAGAAGAAGAAAAGAATGCATTTAGAGACAAACAAATATGCATTGTACAAAGTCTGTCGCATTTATTTATCCAGAAATGATTCTACCTTCATTACATCCTTATGGTGGACCGGCCGGTTGTTGACAAATAGAAACGTTTTGTCAGGGCTGCATGAGCTGGTAGAGGAGTAATCTGCTCCAGGCTTCGGGAGAAAACCCTCTAAAGAGATCTGAACAAAATAAAGAGAATTATAATATTAATAGCCCAACACAAGCACAAAGCAGATGCCATACATACAAGGTTCAGACATAAATCAAATGTGTTTCTACTACTGATGTTTTCATGTCTCATCCGCTGATGAAACAACTAGTAGTTTTGGCACTTCATTAAATAAACTATCACATATTATATTTTCAATTAGGATGGTACAGTTGACATAAGGCAGTGTAACACCTAATACTATTAACATTTGAATCATATTATATAACGCAAAAGTTAATGTAGACCCACACATATTAAACAATGACCTTTCACCTAAAATCCCAGCGGAGGTAGTTCTCAAGAGCTAAAGTCGACGACTCTGCACAAAACTGAGCAACTGCACTCAAATCTCCAATATGAATATGGGCTAGTAAGAAATTATGGAAAGCTGTTAATGTTCTACAGATTGCAAGCAGAGAATAGCTATGCTTTTCCCCCACATGGCCCAGGGCTCATTATTAGCAGCAACGCACGCCAATGAAGTTAATAAATGAACTGCTGTTTCAGGTCACGGCACATATGCTTCTCTCTATTTCTGCTCATTAGGGTCACTTTATGGGAGCGTGTATGGCACCTCTGGCCCCAAAGGGCCGCAGCTATGTGTAGTCGTGCCGTCAAAAACCAGTGTCACATTTTGTTCTGCAGAGGAACAGCGCTTACGACTCACCCCCGAGCGAGCCCCCAGGGAAATTGTCAACCTGGCTCCCTTGATCACTAAGCTTCACTCTTGGGGACAAAGAGGAGAAAACGTTCTCTTTCATTGCTACAGGGTGTAAGAGGAAAAGGTGAAAGGTTGTTCTCATAACCGGGCACCAAAGTGCAGCAGCAGCAAAATAACAACAGCAAAGAGGAGAAGGAGAGAGAACCAGGGTGAAAAGGGCTGCTCCATATCTGTCAGAGTGGATTTGCTGGGAGCCTGGCGAGAGGTACGAGCCACACGACTCCTACCGTGACCAAGCAGAAAGTTACCGCTCACCAGTAATTCAATTATGATCAGCACAGCAAAGCTTAGCTAACAAAAAAAAATTCACTTTTCATCAGGAAAGAACTCAAAAGAAAAGGGCAAAGAAATAGTTGGCGAGCCCCCAACTGGCCACATTTGCTGGCTTGCGCCCAGGCGTTCCGGACGAGGTTATTAGCTCAGAGTCAAGTATAGCGTGCACGCACTTATTTGTTCTGCAGATACACAACACATACTACTAACTAAACAAATAAATTGCAGTCATCATTCATTTACTGTGCAAATCAATGTGTTTCCACTTCCTCAGTTTTACTTATTGTATACGTCGTTTTTTGGCAGATTGTTTTTTTCAATCAAGAGTCACAATATTTGATTTGGATCTGACTGAAAACAATGTAACGTGTAATTTGTAGTTATGATTGTTGCCTATAGTGAAGGGCAGGGCGGCATGGGATCCACAGAATGAGAGCAAAAAGTGCAAGGTGTGTGCATGAGGTAACACTTGACTAAATTAAAATGTGTGTGTGTGTTTTTTAAACTAATGTAAACTCAGGTATCCTCTCTAGCAGCTTTGTTTCCTCTCAGCACTTTCCCCTGAACTCACCTCCGGTTGCTCTTGGTGATAGTGGCATGGAAGCAGGTTGGCCACGGCGCCGGGCCCCAGTGTAGCAAGGAGGGCACTTCTGTGATCGGCCACCTTGGACTTCTGCCAAACCACCACCTGGAACAATATGACACGAGTCAACTTCCACGAGTCCACATCAGGCTTCACACTGCACAAAACACCTGTTATGATAGTAACCGGGCCAACAAGCTGCCAACACATCTGGAGTTCATACATTTTATTCGTCAAATGATTCAGCAAGAGACGCACAAAAGCTTAAATTTCAGTGTGCCAAGCTTAGGGAGCTGAGGAGGAGTAAAAGTTAATGGGTGCTTAAATTAACATTGAACAATAAATCATTACAAGACCTGACACAAATTGATATTCTTGCTTTTCTTACTCTTACTTCTTGAAACACGATTTCATCCTTGAGTGCAAAATAATTGACTCAACACAATAGAAATCAAAGCATCAGGAATTTGTTACGTTTATACTGATGATTGATGATGTTGTTCATTGATTACAAAACATCATGAAGTGAGGTCATGATTATTTTCATAAATATCAAAAATGATTTTTCGAAAATATTACATAATTATCAATAAAATAATTAAATAAAACATGACACCTCAAAAACATGTCTGATCAGAAAACAGTTCAAATATGTTGTCACCCACAAGTGGGCTGGTAATTTGTGTTTAACAGTGAATATATCTCCCGGGTGTTGATTTCTAAAAGCATGCAGAGTGTTGCAGGGCATGCCTCAGCTATTAAATACACAATCTGGCGCATGTAAACGGATCACTCCTGTAAACAGTTCTTGAAGAAGCTGTGAAACACGACACAAGCCAAATAGCAGAGTTGGAGATAGAGGATAGGGGCAACTGAGTGCTGATTGTGCAAAAATGGATTTACTACTCTAACCTGACGACCTCAAAACTGATTTCTATGAAATTCATACGGGAGTCGTGTGGCTGCTGCGTGACCCACACCACCTATATACACTTCTGTGTACAAACTAGCTGCAGCCTGAAACCGAATCGGGGGTTAAGCCTGCAGCTGTGTTCAGCAACTTGCTCAGGCGTCATAATCAGCCAAATCAGAGTTCACCGTCCAGCAGCCATATTTGTGTTTGGGGCAAATGACAGTTACACTTAGCTGTGGTCTGAAACCTTGTAATGAATGGAAACGTCAACTGCTAAATAATTCCTCTGATGATTAATCTGCTCTTGTGAAATGGAACAAACCAAAATACAATTACTGGCTTTTTTTTTTATTGCGCACACCAAAAAAACGTGAACTTATTATGTAATCACGCACACTTTTGTCAGAATAATTTAATTGAAATGAGCAATCTGTATATGTATAAGTCTTATTATCACTAATGACTCAGTTAGGTTGATGAGATATTATGATTAATCTTCTCAAAAGTTCTGAAAACTTGTCACATGGCTTTGGTTTGTGTAACCAACAATCATGTAGTTAATCTGCTGCTGCTCATTAACACACAACCCGAAAGAGCAAACCCTAAAGTATCAATACAGCAGGAGTCACATTTTTTAATCATGACTATTGTTACGATTCTTTGCGGAGTCAAGCGGTGGCTGTAATGACGTAAGAGCATTTTAGGGATTGGGCCACAACTCAAAAGATTTTTATTAGTTTAAGACGCACAGTGTGTTGTAGATTTACTAGTCTTGAGTTTCAGGCTGCAGACAGGGTTCATTGTTCCCTGAACAGCTGCAAAACCCAGCCGACACTCCTGCTGCATCCTGAGGTTTCGTTATTATTTGTGTTTGCTTGTCTCTAAATACGGCATCGTGCTCCTCAGCCTGCTGTGGAGAGCATGCGACACTAGAGCTCTCTGGAGCCTGCAGGGGTAAATACAGCAATAATTCACCTTAAGCAATCTGTCATCCGCTGCTGTGGATTTAAGTACAACAGATATCAGTCAAATAAAAGCTCTCAGATCTAAGCCTGTGCTCTGAATCTCCCTGAAGACTGAGCTACAGTGAAAGAGGTATTTAGCAGCTAAGAGTGATTATTAATTAAATATCTTAAGTTTTAAATAATAACATTTATATTTGCTTACATGTAATTGATTAGTAAATCAATCAGGTTATATAAGCATTAGTTGCAGCCATAATAAACACATGTAAAATATGTTGCAGTTTCCACAGTTAAAAACCTTGATGAATCAATTCATGTAAAAATCTGCTATTTAGAAAAGCACTTGAATAATATTTTAAATCCAAAACAAGTCCATTAGTAAATAAGCTACTGTGGTCATGTTGTGTAACTCATTTCAAAACCACATGCACACAACTCTAAAAGACTCTTACAACTTATAATTACTCCTTATTAGCTACAGGCACACGCACTGTGTTGTGTGCATATGATTTCTTTAATGTTAATGAGCAAACACTAAACCAGCATCTTCCAGGTTGCAGGTCTGTGGTTTGGCTCTTTAAACACTTAGATGATATTTTCATAAGTCAGTGATTACAGTCAGGAATTTGAAGACGGTGTTTGATGAATTATTTACCCGACAAGTTTCATTTTGTAACTTTGTGTTTCAGGACTTTACAGATTTGAAAAGTAATCAAATGAGGCCATGCACAACTTGTACATGCAACTTACAGTTTACACTGTTTTTCACATTATATTATTATAGGTATTACAATAAGGAGAAATAAGGTGGAATTCTAAAGGCTATTTGTCATTTTCCATTTGTTTTTGTTTCTACTTCTGTTCCTAATCTTGTAAATGTCAGTGAGTAAAACTATTCTTTCACTTAATGTAATTATTAAACTGAGTCATGTATTAAGTAAACTGCTCAATACGATAGCAGTGGTAAGATTTGAAGGAATCAAGCATCTCCTGTTCCTTCTTTACCTTTTAAGATTTAAATAATGTCTTAAATATCGTGTAATCTTACAGAGGCGTTCAGTGCTTTAACACACATCATCCTTGTCATATAATACAACATTACACAACATGAACTCAGGCTGTATTGACAGAAACTGAGGAGGCTTTTGAACCAGTGATGTTCAGTCATTTGAAGACAAATGAGGACACCTAGCGGCTGCTGTGTGTGTGTGTGTGTGTGTGGATACAAACTGTAAGAAGAAGATTATGTTACTTTACAGGACAAACTTAAATTTTAGCAAAACCCCAACATCTCCCCTTTGTTTAGTTGTGTTACAATTCTGCAGTTTCAGCAGCTTCACTTGTCTCAGCAGCAGGAACTATTTGTGTTTCTCTTGATTTCATGATTTCTCTTGATGAAAATACTTTCACCTCCCTCGGTTAAAATCGTAAAAGTGAGTCGGTCTTTACCTTATTGTGAACGAGCGTGATCCTCAGGTCAGGTTTGATTATAGCGTACGCTATCAGCAGGTCTTGGACTTTCTTCAGCTCCTCTTTGCACTTCTTGCTAGAGGAATAGAACTGCCTCCTCACTGGGAGATTCTTGAACAGCTTCAGCACACACACTGTTGTACCTGTTCAACACAGAAGAAAAGACGTGTGTCACAGCTTTTAACATTAAATGTATATGTTCCTTCAAGGCTTAAGGATGCAGGTGGACTAGATCTACCTGGACACATATTTGTTAAAGTGTGGATTATTCTTTAAACAATTTATTTTAGCCGAGGTGCACTGTATCAACTGTAGCTACTGCTTACTTTTACTGATGTGCATTTTGAGGAGGAAAAACTATCCAGATTAGATTAGATAAGAGTGCATTTGTTCTTCAGAAATGTGTTGCTCCCTGGGAGATTCATTAAAGGACTTCAGCCTTGCCTTGACCCAAGTGAGACGGCTTCTGAGAGACAATCTCCCCCGTGGAGTTCAGCATGTATTGGACGCTGATGTCCTCCTCCACCGTCTTCGTGGTGACAGCTACCTGAAAGGAAATCAAACCAGTTAATAGACCGACACACCAGGATTCATATGTGTTTCTCATTATATCCTGATGAATGAATGAGTCTCGCAATGTGTAAAATATAAATAAAGTAAAAAACCTTCTGTTACAGATGATTTCTCACATCATTGTGATTGGTTGTGTGAGCCTTTGCTTTCACCGTGTAATCTGCTTTTATTTTACCGATATCTTTAGCTAGGTTTCTCTTCAGATAACACATAAAGACTTCTCACCTCCGCCACTGCACAAACGGAGCCCAGTGCTTCTCCTCTGAAGCCGTACGTTTCCAGACGCTCCAGGTCGTCATGGCAACAGATCTTTGAAGTATAATGTCTCACAGCCATCACGGGAGTATCTGCGGTTTTGATCCCTTGGCCGTTGTCTCGTACTTCTATCCGGTCCAGACCATAATTCTCCTGCAGTGGGAAAGTCAGTACATACTGTCGGCTGCAAAATGTACGAACAAATATAAGAATAATATTGCTGCTAAATGGGCAAGAATACAAATCCAGGTTCTGCACTAGACTGTTATTTTTTTTTACTACTGTATTATCCCGCCTATAGTGTATTCATATTTATATATATTTATCTTGCTCATAGTGTATCGTTCTTATACAATACAATACCTCTTAATACTGTACTATTCCATATATATTTGTTAATGTACATATCTTATTTATTTACATATTCCACTTTAAATATGCACAATACCCTTTTTTGCACTTCTGGTTAGACGCTAAACTGCATTCCGTTGTTTAAGTACTTGTACTGTGCAATGACAATAAAGTGGAATCTAATCTAAAAAAAAAAAAATCGAATCTAATCTGTATCCAAATCCAAATCCCAATAATCATGTGTCTTATTCCAGAATCTGTCATTAAGATACTGTACCAGTTTAACATCGATGCTTGAAGCTCCGGCGTCCAGGGAGTTTTCCAACAGTTCCTTCAGAACGCTCAACACGGAGGTGATGACCTGGGAGCTGGACAGCAGCCGCACGGTATCCCGCGGCAACTGGTTCATGATTCCAGGTCTCTGTGGGAGAAGAGTCTGGTTTCTGATTCAATCAACTGTTCAAATGTTCACTGGGTATCTGCAGTTATGAACACGCTAATTACAAGTCTTTCTGCCACAAAGATCCTTTATGTTAAAAACTGGAATTTGTTGTTGCCGCTCATATAACTCGTGTTTGAATGTTACAATTTCATCTTTAACTAGGAAGACTGAGACTGCAGGAGTGGAGTTGTTTGTTTATGGCTCAGCATCAAAGGATTCATGGTGTATGTATGTCCGCGTTACAGAACATCGTGTTTTAATGGCGTGTAAGCTAACTTTGACGCCACGCCACGGTCACACCGTGTGACGAAAAAAAAAATCCGTCAGTCAGTTTTTATCTCCATCTTGTTGTGATGACACTCATCTCAATTTGAAGTTGATCCGATGAAAGCCCTGGTAGAAGTACATCAAATTAAAAATGTGGAATACGGCCACTAAATGCAAAATAGCAGGCTTCCTGTTGTGTTTTTCCAATTGCACCTAAGACTTTTTTGTTTGTCTGGTCATGATACACCTGTGTATCGATTTTTGTGAAGACCGGTCTATGTGAACATGTTCCAGGGGTCTCGGGGGGCACCGTTGAGCCATTTTGCGACGCCCATTAAAAAAATTCCTCCAGAATACGTACATTTTCACCACTTTCTAACTTTCTGCTAATTTTGGTAAGAATTTTAGCATGTTAAAGCCCTCAAAAAGCCAATTCATTTGCCTGAATAATAATCCTTACAATTTCAATAGGGCCTCACCATTCTTACTCTGATGTCAGTGCTCGGGCCCTAAAAATAATTTTCCAGGAACTTTAACTGAGTTTTTCCTGACAATTGAGGCCAGCAATGTGTTAAATATTAGAATTGGTATTGACACTTTAAAAACCATGTTTACTGAAGCAGGCTTCATCATTAAGTGTCTGACATTCAGGCGACAGCTGCATCCATCACAGAAAACAGGACAAGAGGGTCGTCTGACCTCATTAACGTGTTTCTGTGACTTCATATGAAGCATGAATTCTTCTCTTGTGTCCCTCATATGAACCTGGACAGAAAATTAGTCTGCTGCAGCTCTATGACAATTCCAAAGTGCAAATACCACCACAAGGTTATTGAGTTATTACTCACACTTTAACACGCACCTCTAGTCGCCTCCCTTTAGTTAGTTTCTTTTCACCAGTGAGTTAAATTTCAAAGAAACTAGGATCTGTTGTAAGGGTTCAGATACACAATAAACAAATCAAGGAAAACAAAGATTATTTGCATATTATTTGGTCATTTTAATCAATTCCCAAGTATTTGTAGATATGACTCAATTTAAATATAAGAAGCACTCGTATTGTAAACATAAGACGAGTCACCTGACACCAGGTTATGGGTCCAGTTATCTCCTTCCAGTCATTTACTCCATGAAAAGCTATTTAATTAAGTAAATAAACCTCCATAAATGAGCTAACAGGCACTTTAACTGGGACTGTAACTGGTCTGCAGCTGATACTGGTTTACTCTGATGGTTCAACTGGAACCAGTGCAAACAGAAGAGGTGACGTCACGATCTCAGGCAGATATAAACATCGTGATTTGAACTTTAACAGTTAAATACTGACTTGAAGGAGAAGTCTGTGGAGAGCAACAACACGCAGCGACAACCCGGAAGCGACCCGGATTCCCGCCCCCTCTTCAACCCGCTGATTGGCTGGCACTGACACGGGGGCGGGTTCAAAGCGAACTAGAGGGTAGTTACCTCCCTGAGTGAGGACTGACAGGCGCAACGTGGATTCAGGCTCACGTCCACGTCCATAGCTTTCGGGAGTAGAACCATTTCTCCACCACAACCAAACCTAACAAACCAGAATCTAACCAAACCACCATTCTATACCCCCGTGTTATCTGCTCGGTTCCCCTTTGACAACCCACGACTGAGCCTGCTGGTTTTTAACCGAGGGAATCTAAAACCCTTTCACCCGGCGCTGCTTCCCTTAAACCGCACGTCCACTTCCGGCAGTGAGGGACGTGCTGTCAGCGCCGGACCTGGACACATCCACAGGGGACAGACAGACGCTTTCTGTCCGTAGCCCCCCTGTCCTCCGTGAAGACAGCCCCCCCACCCCCCATCCCACCCCCCCACCCCACTGACCTGCTGCTGCTACCTGTGAGTCCGTGACGCTGCTGTGTGTGTGTGTGCTGTGTGTTGTCTGTTTGTTTTAATTCAAAAAAGGTTTGTGTCATGATGCTGATAAACATGGGAATACGGAGCAGGATCGGGTCCGGGCTATGTGCTGGAAACCAACGCATGTCTACAAGGGACGTTTCCTTATCGAGGCTAGTCAGGCACCGGGGATGGGGGGGTGGATGGGGGGGGGGGTCCATCTTATCTGTTCTACGTTTAGTCAGACATGTGTTGGTGTTGCTGGTCCTGCAAGTGAGGTGAAGCTACCGATGTTATTCAGCAAGTAGTCGGGGGCCAAGCTACTCTTATTTTGTGTATTTTTAATTTGCAACTCCCAGTCAAATCGTGTGTCCGAGGTTGTTTTTTCAGTTGTGTGTCCGCTGCTGCAGCTCGTGTTGTTGTGTCGCGGTTGTCAAGAGCCATTATGCAAACAACGTGTATCCGTTACTTCGTGTGCATCAGCATTGGAAAGAAACTGTCTATTTACTGAAACCAGCACCGAATGCATCAGATTTAACCTCAGGAATCAGGGAATTGTGCAACAGCTGTATTTATCTTAATATGAAATCAAACCATGCAAACAGACTGAAATGTAATCTCCTCATTCCCACTGGTGCATTTACACTGATTGCAATGATTACCAAAAGTCAAAATGTAAAAAAAATGTTGGTAAATTAGTGAAGTGCCCCAGCTGAGAGGCCTTGTTTGTTGGTTTAAGTTCATTCCATCTCGCAATAACAGTTTCCCAGTGTCTTCATCCCAGTCTGGCAGCTGAGCGTGGGCCACAGGGCAAAGTTCAACAGGATTGCACAATAACTTTTTTCCTTGTTGTCACATTTAGACCTGCAGTGAGGGAAAAGTGCTGCAGTGGTACATTGTGTATTATTTCCTACTTTGAACAGAGGCTTATTATACAGAAAATTGCAAAAAAAAAGTACACAGGCCTGTTGCAGATACTGTATGTACAGTATTTATAGAGAGTGAGTAAAAGTGGGGATTGGTTTTCCTGACATTAAAACAGAAATCCAGTGCTTGTTTGGATTAGACATGTTAAACCCTCACAGTCATTGCTCAAGGCCACAAATTATTAATAAGAACACTACAGGAAAAACTACCAAAGTTTAACGCATCAACCTCCAGATGCAGTAAAGTAAAATAGAAGCCTGACCCCAACCTGAATATCAAGAGCTGATTTGTGACTTTTTAACAACACTATAATGGGAAACCAGTCTCAGTATATTAGAAAGAGTGAAATAACAAATCTAAATGTTCCAACGAGCTGAAATCCTGTTTTGTGAATGTTTATATTCCGCTGTCCACAGACCAGAATGAATGTGGGTGTGGCGCACAGTGAGGTGAACCCTAACACTCGGGTGATGAACAGTCGGGGGATCTGGCTGACCTATGCACTTGGTGTTGGAATACTTCACATTGTGCTCTTGAGCATTCCCTTCTTCAGTGTGCCGGTGGTGTGGACTCTCACTAATGTCATTCACAACTTTGTAAGTAACACTTTCACACTTTCGTCGCAGATCATTGTCGAACCGCTCACTTGATTCCAGGATGTCTTAGAAAATCATTACCTCTTTACCACAGTTAAATGTGGCTTCCAGCTAAATATGAGATGGTGTCAGTTTCCTTCCGTCTTGCCCGTGCTTGTTAAAATATGCTCTGTTTTGCGGAGGCTCTCCTTGTGGCAGCCTGACACATGATCTATTATGATAATTGGTCCACTCCATATAAGGTCTCCAGACAAAACTGACCCTTCATTGTCACACGGCTGGCAGGCAAATAAAGAAACCCAGTCAGTGTGTGTGATATCATTGATGAGTGTGAGCTCTGGGCACTTTACAGGGATTGTGTATCACAGCCACAACTGGAGGATATTAACAGTAACCAGTAAGGTCAACTGTAGCCTATTGTTGTCCTCACAATACAGCTGCAGTGTGTTAGGACTGTTAAGCTGTACGTCTGCATTTCAGTGTCATTACTTTCCCCTCTGTAATGCAGCTTTTCCATTTCAAGCTGAATTCCAGTGATTTGACACAGAAGCACCAGGCAGGAGATTTGTTGTTATTGTTGAGATTTTTACATTCTGCAGCTTAGACAGTAAAAATGAATTCAGTCTTTGGTACAACAGCTCGATTAAATATTGGAATATAATGTGGAGTTATTTATAAACTGCTGTATTTTATGATAAAGTAATGATTTTCATGAAGGTTTTAATGGTGAAAAAATGTGAAAACAGAAACTTCAAAGCATTCAATCCGTCTCTAATAGTCCTATTCATCCCAAACTGTAACTGTGCCATGTTGACGAGTTTTCTGTCTCTGCAGGGAATGTATGTGTTCATGCATGCGGTGAAAGGCACACCCTTCGAGACCCCAGACCAAGGAAAAGCAAGACTTCTTACACATTGGGAGCAGCTGGACTACGGCGTGCAGTTCACTTCCTCTAGAAAGTTCTTCACCATCTCCCCGATCATTCTGTATGTGCACGATAAACTCTGATCCTGTCTTTCCACTTGTTAATCATTTAAGCATCTGTTTAATCAAACCCAGTCTTCCATGCTGTCTACTATGACATTATTTCATCCTTAGCTCTAAAAGTAGAACATGGATCATGACTAGTTGTTTTGGAACAACTGTTAAAAGTAAAAGGCTGACGTTCATAGAATCCATGTGCTCACATTTGATCTTATTTCTCTTTCCCTGTATCAAGATCATTTAGTGGTTTATTGTTTTTAATGAATCCCTCTCGTCTTCCTCTGCAGATACTTCCTGGCAAGTTTCTACACAAAGTACGACACAACACACTTCGTCATAAACACTGCCTCACTCTTGAGCGTCCTGATTCCCAAGCTGCCGCAGCTACACGGAGTGAGGATCTTCGGCATCAACAAGTATTAAGACATTGTAAATGCTGTGCCTCATAGAGAGCACAGCTGATTCCTATGTGGTTTGTACCACCGATGTGTAAACCAAGTTTGTGTAAATGCCACTGTTGTCGATAGGATTTTCAGTTTGTACATGAAATGTTTAAAAGAACAGGATTTTGTTTGTAGATGACAGGATGCAATATGCATTACTAACTTATGTGAATATTTAATGATGTATTTTTGGCCTGCTTAGACCTGGGCTGGCCCAGGCCTCAGTCAGGCGTTTGCTTTAGTTCATATTTTCCTTTCTTTGCCTTCAATTCACATGATGTGAGTATACGTTTGTTTCTACCCACAGAGATGTCCCTAATGTATTTTTCAAAGATGTTTACTTCTTGGGGGGAGGAGCCTGTGGCTCGTTTATCGGTACACTCTCATTTTGTAATGGAAGTCAAACGTGTTTGTCCTGAGTGAAGAATGGAATCGTACTCTTTCTTTGCATGAGTTCCTTTGTATGTGAATCATTTGTCACTTGTGACTCAATCGGAACAGGGCAACGTTTTCATTGTACAGTTTTTTTTTGTGTGAACGTTATGTCCTGTTTGTCAAAATAAAGGTCCTGTATGTGGAAATGAGGCAAGTTGTCAGGTGAAGTGTTAAGTGAGTCCGGTCTGTCGTGTCCTGTGATAAACTGACTCTGACGTACAGTGCATTAAGAAAGTATCCAGACCACTACACCGTCTTCACTTGTTATATTGCTTTACAATGCTAAAATAAAATAAAATATCCCAAATTTTCTTTTACACTCAATCTAATAATAACAAAGACAAACTGAGCACTTGGAAAAGAGAGCTGGATCAGAGCCTGGTCAGACACAGCTCCATTATGAGAGAATATTACAGTTGGTTTAGTTTCCAGATGAACGGTCATCACAGGAATCTGTTTTCATAAACCGTGCTGACATCATGTAGAATCCTGAGCAGTGCTGGAGAAACAAACTATCACAGAAGCAACACACACAATCCTGAATGTTTCCATAGTTACTGTGCAGGTGTTGTATCTCAAGTCAGGCTCCAGAGTCACTGATGTTCTCTTTATTGCTTCTAACTAAGCTTTTAAGTCACAGAACTTTTAAGTTCACCCCCATGATGGAAAATCAACATGTTCCAAACATTGTACTGGTTTTTAAAGTTATACATGCTTTAAATACAACAGTCACCACAGGATTAAAAACTTTATTTAAAACTTTTATCTTTTATAAAACATTGGATTGGTCCTCTGATAACAAACTAAGAATCTGGAGCTATGGAGCGATGCATCAATCACCTACGTTCCTGTAAACTTTGCTTCTGCATGTGGTCGTCCAGCCTGTGAAGATCCTCACACTGCCGGCTCAGGACTCCTTTGTAAACCTCAAATCGATGGTTCAGATCTTTCTGGGAGTGGATTTTGAATTTGGTCCCAAACGCTCCATCAGCAGAGCCTGTTCCATAGAACACACGGCCAATCCGGGAGTGGACCAGCGCCATGGCACACATGACACAAGGTTCTCGGGTCACGTAGAGGTCGTAGCCGGTGCAGATGTACGGCTGAGCGCTGGCCTCGGCGTCAGGTTCATCTGGACACGTGTCTGAGGCTGGTGAGGAAGAGCTGCAGGCAGGGTACTTGTCAAAAGAATAACATCCAGCCCCCTGACTCCGGGCCACGAGGTCGATGCAGACCATGGCGGCGTGGTGGAGGGGATGGTCGCCTCGGCAGTCGTGACCCACTGCGATGACCCTCTGCGTTGCTGGGTTCACCACTACACCCCCGACTGCCTCCATCCCTATCTCCCTTCCAGCTCTGGCAGCAGCGACAGCAGACATCATGTGCATGTGCATGGAAGCTTTCTGATGTGGGTTGAAGAGATCTCCTCTCAGAGCCACGCTCACCTGCTTGTCCTCGTGAAAGGAGCTGGGCCAGTGTTTGCTCGCCTGTTCAAACTGAGGTCGGGTCAAGGCCGGACGTGAAGGGACCTTAACCACGAAAGGTTCACCTAATCCATCATGTGCTACTCCACCCGAGGGCAGCAGCGAGTCGATGCTCACCACCTTCAGGTCTGGTGCATCACTGACGAGGAACAGGAGGACTTCCAGAGGGTGGGGGCTGCTCTTCTCCTTGCAGGCTCGGACCCTCTTGATGTGCGGGAGGCCGTTCAGCGGGTGGAGGCCGTTCAGCTCCCGGACGAGTCGAGATGTCTCCTTCTTGTCGACGATGGGCGCAGCGAACGCCTCTATCAGCTCCACGTCTCGTGACAGCTCATCTGACAGCACGGGGAGAGCGACCCAGGAGTCAGTGTCACACGCCGACTCTCTCCGGCGTTTCACTTTGGGCTCCATTGTGTTGGCGTCCTCCTGTGAAATATGATTTCACAGCAAAGTGAAACAAAGTTAGTGCGTTTGCAGGGAGAGGACATGATGACAAAGACTTTGTGTTGTGTTCCACACAAACCAAGGCAGAACTATATGATTCAATCCAACACTTTTGCACTGTGGCTTTGAAGGTTTTATTATTATGATAAAGATCTGGTGACTCTGTGGTCAAAATCACTCAGAGCATGAAAAACAACAGTTGGAACTTCAAAGATCTTAAAGAAACTGTTTAATAAGTTACATAATGTATCACTGCTGTCTGATACATGTTCTAGTCATCTGCAGGGTTGCATTTGATGCATGAAAATAAAACAAACACACACAGGGACACAAACATTTACTGTACAAAGTAGATCTTTATAGTGAAACCCAACTGATATTTCAAGTTCAAGGCAAACATAGATTTGTAAAAGAAACATTGATTTCTTGATAAAATTGATTAAACTGAACAAAGTAGTTGAGTTGGTGGAGAGAGCAGACAATTTATGAAACAGATTTAAAGCAAGAATCATCAACATGACTAGCCCAGTAATATGGGTCAAGTTTAAAAAAGCTGGACCGTACATTTCCCAAAGTGCAAATCTTGTTTCTTACTTTCTCAAACTGGACAAATCTGGCTGTCCTGACTGAGTGAAGACATTACACAACAATGTTCCCTCCACCAAAGAGCTGTGATGATATGAACTAACCAGACACGTTTCACTGTGTAAAAATAAACTTTTCAGCGCCATCTGGTGGACAAACTACATATGACACTGTTTCTAAATGGACCTCAATCATATCTTGGTCATTTCTGCACTGCAAACACAGCATCTGAGCAAAGCCAACATCAGATCATAATATAAGATAAGACTGGTTGTGCTCTTTTCCAAGTACATACACCAATTACAACCAGTATAATAATATTATATATCTATATACATGTATTATTGTAAGTAGCGGATTGATCAACAAAACCTGCCACCAACATTTGGCAGAGATATTTCACAAAGCTAGAGGGGCTCAGTTATAAACATGCCAGGATTATACATCCATGATGTCGTGTTTCCACTCTAACAACCTCTCAGGTCCTCACTCGGTCTTTCATCATTTCCTTCCCAGTAGGAACTTTGTCTTAATGACTTTGGGGACATGTCTCACAGTCAGTGACACCCTGGTGCCTCGTGTCAGCGTCTCCCCCGGCAGGGCGCCGGCGGCCGACAGGTTCACCACCGTGTCCGTCAGCGTGTCCTGGCTGCACGCCCGGATGCCGTGCAGCAGGCGCTGGTACATGTCGTCCTGCAGGATCAGGAGGCTGCGCGGCTTCACCAGCAGAGAGAACAGGAAGCGGTTCTCCTCCGTCTGCGGCGCCTCGCCCTCCAGGCTGCCGACGGGCCGGTAGAAGTCCAGCAGGGTGTGGGAGCCCAGGCTGATGGTGGTGACGGTGGGGTGGTACAGAGGCCCGTCCTCATGAGGCATGATCCCTTCTCCCTCCTTGTACTCGTTCACCAGCACGTGATTGGCCGTTTTCCCGCCGAACGCGCCGAGAGAGGAGATCTTCTCACAGTACGTCTGCAGCCAGTCGGGGATCCTCTCCGGCAGCATTCCTCTGGGATGCGGTAGCCCCCCCCAGTTCTGCAGCCGTCGGCCCGACAGCTGAGTCCACTTCGGCTTCGGGGACCTGTAGACCTGCTGGAGAAGAGAGGCCTCCTCTTCCTCGGATATGAAATCGGGGATGTAACGCACCGTGGGCAGAGCGCCGAGTACGACAAACTGCTTCAGCCCCTCCCCAAAACACGCCGGGTGTTCCATCATGTCTCCTTCAGGAAAGTCAACATATAACAGTCTGGTTAAAACCCGACTGGAAGAAGCCGGCGCTGGAGGTCACCGGGAATCTAATGCACCACAACCACGTCTGATATAACTGCAGCAATAATTTAAATAAAATGAATATATCTAATATACGACTCAATAATTAAAATCTGTCAGGACGTCTCTTATCAGCCGCCGCAGTGCATTGTGGTCATAGCATTAGCAACTGTTAGCTTCCTCACAGCCTTCACATCCAGACAGTCACATGACAAGTTCAGTGACACAGAGGAAATTAATAAACTATAATCAAGTGCAGATGACGCACTTCCATAAAGTGTATTTGTTTGGAAACACTGCACAAATAAAGTTTGACACGTTTCCTGTTGAAGCCTTTGAATCAAAGGAGCGATGCCAAAGTGTTTTAGTGGTTTTATTTATTAAACCGGATCTTGTATTATTGTGTTGCACTGTCTGATTCCCTCAAACGACAACACCTCGTCTCACAACTCACTCAATACACAAATCCTGAAACACAACGTTGTATAGTGTAGATATAGTTTGATCATTAGTTTAAAATAAATTTTACTTTACCTTTGAGATGAGAGTAAACACTGAAGAAAGAAATATCGTTCAGTCTCTAGGCCGATTCATCCTGTCGACGCCATGCTTCTCTTGTGCACCGGACTAAAACGTCCCCTCAAACGAAGGCATCCAAAACTTGTTAGTTCCCATGTAGTTCTCTGAATTTGATTAAAAAATTACAGGTATGTGTTTTTTAAAAGCGTATTTCTTCCATATACTTTTATGATGATAACTCATCTGTTTTTAATCGGTGATTTTGTTTAGATGTTTGCTCTTTATCTGAGGTCTCGGATTTTGCAGCTGCACGGATTTATTTACATGTGACGCAGCCGGACGTCAGAGTAGGAACGTGTTTCACCTCCTTCTGGTTTGTTGCTCTGAAACTCTGCGCCATGCTTCTGGATTATTGTTATTTTTCCAGATTTAGTTTACTCCTCGTAGTGTGGATTTGAACTGGGACAGGGATTTGAACTGGGACAGGTCAGAGGTCACCCTGAGTCACTCTCCTGATTTAACCCCAGGTCCATGAGCATGTTGCCCTCTCGAGTGAGGGGGGCACAGAGGCTCCTGCAGTACAGACACACAGCGGGGGGTCGTCCTCCACCTGGAAGAGCCTTCTCCTCCAGACTGCTGCAGTGCAGACACACAGCAGGGGGGCGTCCTCCACCTGGAAGAGCCTTCTCCTCCAGGCTGGTGCTGGGCGTGGAGACGAGCTGTGACGACACCGGAGCGGCTGTGCTGGATGAGACCGGTGCAATCCTGGGAGAGTCTCTCCATTCACAGAAGGAAGTTCATCTGAGGTGGGTGTGGCATCTGGAATCCCGTCAAATGGACGCTACTCAGGGATTTGCTTTGATATGCTTGTGTTTCTCTGGAATGCTGCAGGTCTGGAGGCATCATCCCCACCGTGGCCCAGCAGCTCCACAGGGAGAACATCCAGCGCGTGGTGCAGGAGGCTCTGGACAGAAGTGGCGTGCACCCGAGCCAGCTGGCGGCCGTGGCCACCACCGTGAAGCCGGGCCTGGCCCTCAGCCTGGGCGTCGGCCTGGAGTTCAGTCAGAGGTTTGTGCGGCAACACAACAAGCCGTTCATCCCCATCCACCACATGGAAGCCCACGCCCTCACCGTCAGGATGCTGCATCCCGTGGCCTTCCCCTTCCTGGTGCTGCTCGTCTCCGGAGGCCACTCGCTTCTCGCCGTGGCCCGAGGGGTGGACGACTTCCTGCTCCTGGGTCACACCCTGGACGAAGCTCCGGGGGACATACTGGATAAAGTAACACCGTCAAACTCACGTCAGGCGTTTGTGCCGGGGCTCAGGTTGTGATCCCGAACGCTAACGGTTCTTTTTTGTAAATTCCCAGGTGGCGAGACGCTTGTCCCTCATCAAACACCCTCAGTGCTCCGACCTGAGCGGAGGACAGGCCATCGAGCTGCTGGCAAAGGACGGGGACAGGAGGAGGTTCCCGTTCACGACACCCATGGGTCAGACTTATGACTGCTGCTTCTCTTTTGCTGGACTACGGAATCAAGTCACCATGACGATACTCAAACAAGAGGCAGAGGAAGGTAGGAGGAGAACTGACTGACCCACCCAGTGAAACCAGTCAACAGCAACCATTACAATGCATTTTGTTACCACAGCGTAACACCTGTGGATAGTTTACTTCCAGTTGTTCGACTTTAATCAGCTTTTTTATAACCACACCAGAAACATACAAACATGTAATTCAAGTTCCTGAGTAAAAAGCCTTTGTAACTCCTCTTTCTTCCCTGCAGGAGTAGAACAGGGTTCACTGCTGTCGTGTGTGAACGACATCGCAGCTTCCACTCAGCACACTGTCGCCTCTCATCTCGCTAAGAGAACACATCGGGCCATCTTGTTCTGTAAGGCAAACGGCCTGCTGCCATCCAGCACTCCAACTTTGGTGAGTTAGTTACTCCTCTTTGTATTTACTAAAAATGAGGTGATAAATCCAGCAATTTCTGCACTGTTTTTAGTCCCAGGTTTTTATTTTTCTTCAGTTCTCATCACGCTGTTATTACATGAACACCCTGTCTGCACAAGGATTGGAAAGGACAATAATAATTACTCTAGATTGCCTACAATTTTTATTTTTATAATCTCTTTGCCTCCTCTGTCTTTAACCCTTGACATATATTTTAATGGAAAAAAACACAGAAACCTCAGAGAGTCACAAGGGTTCCCTCTTTCAGGACGGACAGAAGTGCAATATATGTCTTCTTAAATAATGAGGCTGGTATTCAACAAAAGGGTTATAAATAGTCACTAAAATGTTAAAAAAAGTTCTCAACTATGTTATTTCAGAATCAGAATCAGGTTTATTGGCCAAGTAAGTTTGCACAAACAGGGAATTTGACTCGGTAAAGTGGCTCACAGTGTGCTTACACAGAATACACATCACAAAACAAAACAGTACATTACGAACAGTCACAAAAACAATACAAAATACAAACAGTGCAACAGTCTAAGAAAAGAAGTGCAGGTATAACACGGTATGTGTATTACGGTTATACAGTGAAGTGAAATGACACTTAATAACACTTAAAACATCAGGGCTCAGCCTTTAAAATAAAAAGGGAATTTGTGTTTAGGACCCATTTTTTAAGAGGGAATGAACATAAGAGGTTTTGTTGACAAGAACATTACAGAATAAGACTTTTCCCTCCAGTTCAACAACATTGAGCACGTTGTGGTGTGAGGCTTTCAGCAGGTACTCTTTCTTTCTAGGTGCTTTCTGGAGGAGTTGCCAGCAACCAGTATATCCGCAAGGCTCTGACCATCATCGCTGAGACGACAGGACTGCACCTGCTCTGTCCTCCGGCCAAATTCTGCACCGACAACGGAGTGATGATTGCATGGTGTGTGTATCGTCAGGATCGTCAGTGGAAGATTTCACTTTATGATCTGATTGAATGTTGGAGTTTTGGCTCTTTTCTTATTGGTATTTTTCTTTTTAAAACCAGGAACGGTGTTGAACGTCTGAGGGAAAGCAAAGGAATACTGCCTCCACATGTAGACGTCCGCTACGAGCCTAGGTAAGTCACTGAAGATTAAACACTGTTCTGGTTTGTTTTCATGTCACTGCTGATTTAAAACGACTCTGGCTCATGTAAACGTTGGATTCCAGGGCGCCGCTGGGTGTGGATATGTCAGCGGAGGTGAAGGCAGCCGGGATCAAGCTGCCGTCCGTCAAACTCAAGATCCTCAACTGACAAGACTGTTGTTTTTGTCCTGTACAAACAATACGTTTCTAACACCTGGATTTCCCCCCCAGTTCAAAGTATATACTGTGTATATATTGTATATGTATACAGCACACAGATATTTATTAATAAATGTGTTGTTGTACATCTCAGTTCTTAAAATCAAATACATCAAAGTTCATCTTTTGTGGTTTAATTTATCGTGTTTTAAACGACTCATCCTTCAACTATGCAGAGCTGACTGGCTCCTCCCAGTCTGTGAGCCACTCCCTCGCTTATTAAATCCATTTAGAATTCTTCCTAAAACATGTAAAAAAACTATTTCTATTTCTATTTTGTTCTAAGATTAGAGACATGGAAATTACTGGTGGTCTTCTATCATTGTTCAGTCACGCAACAGCAGAGACATTCAGATTTTACACATTGTGGTTTAATTCTCAGCTCAGAGTAAAATCACAAAAATCTTACACTGAAAAGTTTAAAAACAAATCTGAAGCTTTTAGGCACATGAACCTGATCTATGAAAAATTGTTTCTCACGCTCTTATTGTTTTTGCTCTGATGGAAAAATTGTATCATAGTCATCCGATGTTGTAGATCATGTGAAGTTTGTGACTCAGCATGACTGTACTGCAGCTGATAAAAACAAACTGGACTAGATGTGATTTAAATATAGGCTGCACAGTCTGAATGTGTTTTAACAGCATTTGAATAAAAATGAGGCAACAATTCTCGATCTATAAAATTCTTTACATATTAAATGAAATCTAGTTGTGTTAAAAACATCATTAATTTATAGTTTAATTAATAACTCCAGCTTTCACTGCTATGACTGCTACACTTTTTTACATATCGATGTACAATAATGCCAAATATTCACTTTCCCGCTTTGCTGGATTAAAAGGGAAGTTTTGCTCTTTATTTACCTGTTGCCATGGTGATTCCCAGATCAGAGCCTCAAGGATGACAGGCTTTTTATTTTAATTCAGAATGAACATGATCAGCAAAAGGAGGAACTTACACGGGACATACTGTAGTTTTCCACACATTTATTCAGACCACAACATTTCACCATGTGCCTTTTTATCATCCATGATATTGAAATCTCAGCCACATTTCCTTTAATTTACATTTGTTTATACTGGACAAACTGGTGCAGGTTCGAGGGCAGAAAATCCACAGGAAGAAGGAAAAACAGAGCTGTTGTTGGTTCCTGTATCAACATGAACCATCATCTCAGTTTCTCACATGACATGTTCCATTGTTACAACATTACTTTACTGCATTGTGCAATGTTGTGATTTGTCCACTGTGCCGCACATTGAATGAAAAAGGACATAACTTGAAGAATAAAACCGACATTTAGTGATGTTAGTGATTAGTCATTAGTTATTTTGTGCGACAACAAATACTTTAAATCCTGTCCGCTTTTTAAAGGGAACATTCATTATGAAACTGTGAGATTAAAAAACAGCTAAAGGGGGATTCCACAGAATTTTCTATAGAAGAGAAAGAGATTCACTTCTGTAGAATTCAAACCACTAAGATGAAGATGGGACGAGGCAGAGTGAGGTGTGTAGACCAAACAAACTCCACGTCCTTCACCTTTTCATCTTTAACTAAATGTCTGATTGACCAAAGTTATATAAACATCAATGACAGGATCAACCACGTCTGAGCCTAGAGCTCGTCATGTTTATAGATATTATATTCCTTTGCACTGATCACTCCGTCTTTGTCCTGGTCGCTCTTGTGGAATATGTCGGCCATGATCTTCTCATAGAAAGCATCGTCACGTGGCTTCCCTCCTTTTTCATACGACAGTTTCAAATATTCTTTCACCTGATGATAGAGGAAAACTTTATCAGAATAAATGACAGACATACGTTGTACTTTTGCAACACTCATCTTCTATAATACATTTGTTGTGCTCTTCTGGCTACATATCACAGTGGTAATAAATAATACTTTGGTGTTGATAGCAGGTTGTTCACCTCTGTGCCAGCTGGGCCATCAACAATCCAGATAACATCATGACCATGAACTTTTAGGCAACAACATTATTTTAGTTTGATAACAATTATTATCTATATCTCCGGACTATTGTCCTTCATATGGTCAATAAAGACTTGAATGAAGGTTAATAAATGAATGATTTATAGCCTAATTACTTTCTTGTATTATGTTTACATCCCGTTTGGCCTTTAATCTTTATGAGGAAAGTAGGTGAGGTTACTTTGGCTTGTTTTTGTTAATCCTTTATATTTGGATAGACTGTTATTTAATAGTAATACCAAAAATTGTTTGGGTTATCAATTTCTTCTGTGGCACTTAATTAAAATGAACCCACACATTGATATTAAACACATATGTTTGTCCTGGGCTTGTTATTACCATCTTGTCCAAGGCCTCAGAACTCCAGGATCAGTGCTAGTTTGTGCTAATTTAATTGAACATTTGACATCATAAAGGTGGTAATGAAAAAAAAAAAATCATGTTTTGGGAAATACACATTGTTTAATTTGTTTACTAGTCTTACGTCTGTATGATATGAATCTAAAGCTTGGAGGGAGTTGGCTTTATCTTCACTCAGCAGATGTGACCCAGGCTGACACAGCTGATGTGTCTCTCTCCATTAAAGCAACACTATAACCTTTTCATGTAGGGAAGAACTAAGTCCTTCAATGTGTTGAGTGGAGTTCTGTCTGTGTCGTCCCACTAACCGAACTCCTCACAGGAGATCGTACCTGCTCACCAAAGTTACATAGAGCAAGAAAATACTATATAATATCACCTGATTTTTTAAGTTACAATATTATGGTGAAAAAGTTGCATAATCTTGCTTTGAGTGCCTTTATGGCATTTTATTTCATTTTTGTGTTTGACTTAAATGTTGCATATTCCTAACTACTTTGTTACATTAGACCACAGAGCAACAGTTACTGGGGCCGTTAATAACGTCCCAAATAAGACCCTTTAGCCTTTTTTCATACTTTCTAAGTTTTAGTTACCTCAGCCTTTGTGAGACTTTTGTCGCTATCGTTGTCCATCTCTCCAAAAGCTTCCATACTGCGTGGTCCCCTGGAAACCGAGTAGACCTCCACCTCAAAGACCACTGTAGCGTTGGGCGGCACTGGAGCTATTTCAGCATGAGGGATAGAAACAGAACGTTAAAATTATAAAAGACTGCATTTCCTTATTTATCTACAATCATGACTTACAACGTAAACTTATATTTTATCATTCTCTACCTTGTGAAGTTCATTTGTCTGCATTTCAGGAAGAATTTGTGTTGCATTTTTGGAAAATCAGTTGTATTTTCAGACTTTCTGATCAACTTGTGAAACACATGGTTTCAATCACAAGATCCTACAAAGCATTAATCTCTGTAAGTGATTTGAAACGTTACCTTTGTAACAAGAGCCTTGAATAGTTGAAACTGTTTATAAACTGGTGCTTGGGAAACAGAAGCATTTCCTTGACAGACAAAGAGAAACTGGAAGCACAGAGTCCCAGGATAGGTAAGTTCACAATCAGATCATCTACAAACATAGACAGGTTTGTAGGAAACAGGTTGAGGTAAGAATACAGTTAGCTGTTAGTTTTCAGAAAGCACACATGCAAGAGAGAAATGACGCAGAGACCTTCAAACCTTAGAGCATGCTTACAGTTCATGCCAGGGACGGCTGAGGAGCAAGAGGTGTGATGCTCTTTCAATTAAAGTGCTGAAAGAAACAAACAGGACAGCATGACGGTGGCTCTTCTAGCACAAAAACAGGATTGAAAACTGTATTAGTAGGATTCATATAACTCAATTTCTGATGGTTTTCTAAGTTCCCAGTGGCCACGGAAACATTCATTTCACTGAGGCATCAAACGCTACTTGTAGAGGTTGTAACTTACTTAAAACATGTGATGCATCGCACTGAACATTTGAACAAGGAACGTTATGGAATATCAATATGTGGTAATTCAACTGAAACCTTTTAGGTACAGAGGCAGCGTGTATATGAAGCTCTTGCACACAATAGATTCTTCTACAAATGTGGCAGCTGCTGTCTGGTGTTTGCATCAATTGAAGATAAACAGCTAAATCAAACAGTAAAAGCCGGAAACTGTAACATCAGCTGCATATTTAAACCCATAATGGTTTTACAAAGGATGGGGAGATGGCACTCTGATCGGCTTATTACATGTTTCACCCAGAACACACCTATGATTAATTTAGAGACTATAAGTGCCTAGTTCTCACAAGCTGCTTTGGACACTTCCTCAACTTAATTCAAATAAAGCCTGGAGTGTTAGATGAAGAGATACCTTTGAGATGCACAGTGGGAAATGTAGGATCCAGTGTTAATTGGAGCTTGACATGATATTTTAGCATTTGTCATCAAACCTGTTTCTTGCAAGTCACTAAATTAGACCAAGCTGAGAGTGAGGGCCGCCCCATAACCTGATATATATGCACTTGCTTGAATGGGTCAGGTTAATCTGTCCTATGTTCATGAAAAACTTAAAATCACATTTCCCTGTAAGAGACCACTTACCTTTGCCCTTCTCTCCAAATGCCAGTGCAGGAGGAACCGTTATCTTTCGTTTCTCTCCAGGACACATGTCCATCATCCCGATATCCAGGCCCTTGATGACTTGTCCGATGCCCAACACGAACCACTGAGGGTGGCCGGACTTGTCTGATCGACTGAGACAGAAACAATGCAACAACAAATAAACAAAAAAGACACAAAATCCAACCAGTCAGTCAGTTTATATATCACAAGGGTTTATGTGAATGAATCTGAGCTGGGATGGACTGATCCTCATCATGGATAGTCATGGATCATAGATACTCAGGAGGGTTAGAGTAGGCCCATAAGTAGAAAAAGAACAACCCCACCACACCCACCTATTTAGTAATAACCTTAATATCTGTGACACAGTAAAAAAATATAATATAGACGAGGCACTGGGAATAAAAATACAAGGATCTGTGTCAACTTGTTTTCAGGTAAACTCTCAAATCAAATTGTTGCAAAGTTAAACCCCATCAGCTGCAGCCAACTGGTTTCTCTGGCCCATCCTCCACCGACCTGCAGTAGAACTGGGACCCATTTTCCTCCAGGAACCCGTCGTAGTGCACGTTGACCAGGTCTCCTCTCTTGCTCCTCTGCGTGCAGATCTCCGGCCTGAACACCACCTCAGTCTTCACCTGGGGGTCCAGCTCAGGGTCCTCGGCCCGGACCCCCTGTGGGTCGAGCTGCGAGGCCACCAGGAGACACAGGGTGCAGGTCAACAGGCTCCACATCGTGCTGCGGTGCTTTCGTGGCAACTTCTCGTTCTTCTTCACTCGCTGTGGAGACGTGGAAAGATCTGCTGCTGCAGGAAGGAGGAGGGGAGTTGCTGCCCCCGGGTTTAGTCTGTCAGGCGCCTCTCCTTCCTGATTCATACAGATGATGGGAGGGTCCTGATCCTGAACCCGGTTTTTATCAAGAGAGCTGCGTTGTGGGCTCGGGTGTGATTATATGTTATGACACATAATATATAATATTGGTTTAATACATGGTTTGGTACGCGACATTGGGCTAAACCTTGCCTGACAGACTACGTGAGGGGCGTAGAGCATCGCGAACTCTAACACTTCCAGCAACTTTTTGGACTTAAAGGAAGGAAGGGGGGCGTGGATCATACATGTAATATAGTGTAATAGTGTCATCATCAAATGAGGGAAATACACGTGTTTGAGATAAACATGCGTGAACGTGCTGTACAACTGAGTGTCAACACAGCTGCATCAATTTTCATTTAGTTTCTTTTCAGTTTCCCAGTTTTTTTATTTTCATTTTCATTAAGGTCAAGGTCAGACTTTTGGTCACATGTACAAAAATTAATGAGAATAAAACTATTAAGATCAGTATCAGCGACAGACAGACATAGATCATAGTCAATATAATGATTACTGGCGATAAGAGAATAACTCGTCTGATACAGGGTTTTCATTCACAGACACTCGCTTTTACTTCTACTTTCTTCCTTACGACTTTATTTATTAACGTATCTTGGGACGTGAATAGCATAATAACACAAAAAGTGTTTTAGAAACAACGTACCAGCCCTTTCTCGAACTGGGGTTTTTGCTACGTTAGCCAAGTAATGAGAGCTCAACATGCTGCATCTGCACATCTGGAGTATCCACTGAGTTTGTTAACCTTTGTTTTACTGTTTCAGTTTCAGAATTACTCCCATTCACGAGATGAACAGTGTTTTTGAAACTCTATGTCTTTGTACTGGTTCACACCCAAAGATTAGATTCGACAGAACTTTAGTTATTACCATGTAGCCTGAGATACGTGTGTATGTTATCAGCTGCAGCTTTGGACGGATGTGAGCATAATAAAGATATCAAACACACACAAATGACTGTTTTGATGCACATGGCAAACAGAAAGTGAACGACACTTTATTTTAAGCTTTAATACTGCTTACTTAAATTAAAACCTTTTGCTTTTTTATTGATTATTCAGGAAATTCATCTTATTTCTGACGGCTTGGACATACTCGAAAACTCACCAAACTTTGCTAGCAATTCATGCCTGATAGAATTTAGTTTTGCACGTTTTGTTTTAACTAGGGTTAGTATCTTAATTAACCCTAACCCTCCTCGAGCTTTCATTAGATCAACTTCAAATTCACCGGGTGTCATCTTGACTCCCTGGAGATTCAAACTAGTGATGGCAACTACTGAGAATATTTGTATTTACTCAAAAAGTAACAAAGGAAACATTTAAAAAAAGGATAAATTGTGCAATACCTGAAATACTGAATAATGGAAATTCACTCGCTGCAAAGATATAGAAAATAAAAACGGAGCAGAGTCACTTTTACATTACATTTCATTTTCATTCAAAGCGACAATAAGTGCATCAACCCCAAGGGTACAAACCCAGAACAACAAGAATCAAGAAAGTACAATTTCCTCAAAAATAAAGCAAAACTACAAAGTGCTATAAGTCAGTTCCATTTAGGTGCTACTAAATTTGACCCATGTTGTGTATCAAAGGGTTAGGCTAAAAGAATAACACTTTTGTTTGTGACTTACTATTTAACTTCAACCAAGCTTTATATGAAAGAACACTTAAGGATTCATTAAGCAAATAAATCCTTGTTGTCAGTAGTCATGGATTCCTTTGATTCCTGAGCAGATCTATTAGTGGGTATGTATGATAGTTAGAACAGCCAAACGGAAGTGAGCCTCGTTTAACAACTTTAATTTAATTTATATTAAAATTTGGTGTGACACAGAGTTGTCGTTATATCCAGGCTGTCACAAAAAACAAAAACACACAACAGATTGACGGGCACACGCACGACAGGCTCTTGCGTCACCTCCAGAGACCCGCCCCGGTTTCCCTCTCCACCAATGAGAGCGGCAGGGGGCGTGAGCGGCGAGTCTATTTACGTGCGGACGGCGGCTCTTGTGAGTCATCGCCGCGCTGCCACCCGTCATCCACCATCCTAACCCGGTCTCCCTCTAACCCGGTCTAACTCCAACCCGGTCTAACCCGGTCTATCTCTAACCCGGTCTCCACAGGGCGGAGATGTTACACTTCAGGTTCTCCACGGCTCTGAAGCAGCTGTGTGAAGCCGGACTCACACGGCCCCTGCCCGGCTCCTGGTTCGCGACCCGCCGCTGCTGCTGTTCCGACGCCCGGGCCGCCTCCCCCCGGCTGAAGGGGCTCCGAGCCGCCGCCGCAGCCTCGTACCGGCCGGCGCTGCGCTCTTCCGGGGCCTGCGCCGCCCCCCGCCGCTCGTACTGCGTGAAGACGGAGGGCAGCAGCAGCGTGGGGGGGGACGAGCAGCTGAAGAAAGATGGTGACGCCGACAAGTAGGTGTTACCAGCACTTTCTGTTCCTGGGGGGGTGTGGTGGTGGTGGTGGGGGGGGGCAAGGTGTTTGACGCCATGACGCCGGGCTGCTGGTGCGGGTCTGACGGGTTCTGACGCACTACGGGCCCGGGTTATACAGTGCGTGATAGACGGAAGAGCGGATGTAAAGTGCCGGGCCAACGTTATAACAGGATATAGCTGGTTAATAACACACACACACACGCACACACCTACACACACACACACACACACACACACATACACACACACACACACACACACTCCTACCTACACACACACACAGACACACGTGTATTGTACAGTGAGTGAACTGTAATGGCCGAATAGCAGCAGCTTGTTCACTGGCTTCGTTCCATGAAGCTACAAACACTAGACTCATTCTTCTTCTTCTTCTTCACCTTCTTCTTCACCTTCACCTTCACCTTCTTCTTCTTCAACTTCTTCACCCTTTTCACCTTCTTCTTCTTCCTCACCTTCTTCACCTTCTCCACCTGCTTCACCTTCTCCACCTTCTTAACCTTCTTTACCTTCTCCACCTGCTTCTTCTTCTTCTTCTTCTTCTTCTTCTTCTTCTTCTTCTTCTTCTTCTTCTTCTTCTTCTTCTTCTTCTTCTTCACCTTCTTCGCCTTCTTCACCTGCTTCACCTGCTTCACCTTCTTTACAGCAACTTGATTAAAGCTCCCTGTGGTTCCTCCTCGAGTCACTTCAGGAGGTCAACGGGTTCCTATAGAAGGTCACACGTGCAGGTCAGAGATGAGGTGCAAGGTTAAAACATCCTCCAGCAAAAACCTCCCATGCATATTGGATTTCTCTCGTTTTTGCTGGTTGTCAGAATGATTAATGGGAGAAACTGGCTTCTAGTGGTTTCCACTGTGACCTTCCTCTGTCAGTGAAGGAGAGCAGGCTGCCTGAGGAGGTTTCTCTGTCCCTACAGGAACCAGACTGAATATCCTCTCTGGAGCAAGTGTGTGTGGTTTCCAGAGGGTTCACGTGACAATACAGCATAAAGTAATACTTACTTTCAACTCAAATTTATCCACAGTAGTTTTAAATGTGGTTTTTCAAGCATTTATGTGATCCTCATCTGCCAGTTCACACGTCAGGCTGTATTCCCTGCTGCCAGTGAGCTGTGTGTACTGTACTGTTTCCATCTGGAAGGAGTTTCCATGATCTCAGTGCTGCTGAAACTACCGCCCTCTTTCCTGACCTAGAACTGAGGACACACGAGGACAGGGGCGATGTTGACACATGGAGGATGGAAGGAAGGGGTTTACTCCTTTTAACAAGGGAACACAGCATTTACATTGACAGGGTCCCCCTCAGGGTCAGAAGTTTTCCCGCCTCTAATAACACCTCTTCAATGGGGGAACGCAGTGAGACTTGGCATACCGTGTTGTTTTTGCCATAGAGCCCACCACGCCCCCTATCCCGCCAGCATTTTGCACTCAAATACCTGAAGAGCTAAAGTTCCACATTCCCCAGGATCAGATTCTGTGCAGGTTCCAGGTACTTGCAGGAGTAGCTATCAATTTGAAGCACAATCAAGGGCATTGTGAGTATTCGTTCAAATTAGGCCATTCAGAGGAAAGAAGAACCAACCACCGAACTGCCACCGCATATTTAGAAGTTCCAGTGAGGGGAGGCCCCATGAAGCAGGTCAAATTCTTGCAGTAGATGATGGCTTTGGGTCGGAATGCTGCGTCCGTCTGATCCTGCAGCTGCCCATGCGTCAGAGTGGATCAGTGCAACATAAACATCTGTGCATCCAGCTTGATGTATGTTAAATATAAGAGGTAAAACTATTGTTACCTGACAATAATAGACGTGTTCACATGTTCAGACACTGTAACTTGGATTGGAAACTTTCTGTTATCAATACTAGGCCTATGCTTTGTAATCCATTGTTGTTTCTGTCATATTACTGATGGTAATTTACAAGTGGTGGTGTAAAGACTCTCCATTCGCAATCACAGGGTTATTATCCACCTCAAATTATGATTTGTAATCCTGGACAAGTTAGCATCAGCAGGCAACACTCTTGAAAACCCTCTTGTCAAAGATACGCTCTCAAAACAAAAGCACAAAGGCCGACTTTTCCGTGACTCGCTCGATAACTTCTCGTTAGTCGTCTTTGCTTCAGTAGTGTGTCTCTCCACCTCTGTGGCCTGCTAAGAGTCCGGTCATGCACAGGTATCGTTTCCCTCGATGCAAATTAAATCATTTCCATGTTTAGTAAAGTCCTGTGAGGGCCAGAGGCGGTGGCTTTCCTTCTGACCACTTTATGAATTAACTGCTCTCGGGACGTGAAGAGCTTAATAACAAAGTTTTTGAACTGGGTGTTTTTGCTACGTTAGTTAAGTAATGAGACCTCAAATTGCTGCATCTGCACATCTGGGGTATCAATTAAGTTTGTTGACCTTTGTTTTGCTGTTTCGGTTTCAGAATTACTCCTATTCACAGGATGAACAGTTTTTTTGAAAGTGTCAGTCTTTGTACTGGTTCACACCCATAGATTAGATTCAATAGAACTTTAGTTATCAACACATCGGGGAAATTCAGTTGTTATCATGTAGCCTGAGATACGAATGTACGTTATCAGTTGCAGGTTTGGGTGCATGAAGATATCAAAAACACAAAAGGCTGTTTTGAAAGTGAAAGACAGTTTATATTAAGCTTCAGTATTGCTTACTGAAATTAAACCTGGAGTAAAGTTACTGATGTGTCATTAATAAAGACAATTCTGCACTGGATGACACCGCACAAATCTAAAATGACACAAATGCTTATTTCAGTCAACTTCTATAAACCCTTGAGTTCATGTTCTCACTGCATTTTTTACATTTTACGTACACATATGCAGAGTATTGCTATATTTAGCAGTATGTATTATATCATATTGTATAGGAGTATATCGTGACTTATTTTACATGACTGACTCGTGTATTTTGATACATTTCGTATCCCAATTCATGCGTCTACGTTGAAGCTGCACCGTAGGTCCAACGGGGTTGTGAGCATACAGAGTTGTGCGTAGGTGTGTGTCACGCTGCAATTACACCACCGAGACACTAGTGGAGGTAGTCTCTGGCGTCTCTGTTTACTTTAGAACAATGGCAAGTATTATCGACAAATACTTCCTACTTTCTTTCATTGTTTTGCAGTGTCTGCACAAAGCTCTACCATGTGGCCTTTGTACGTTTTTAGAGCAGAAAGTAAAAACACAAACGCATTCCTGCTATAGACACACACATTAATAATTTACAATCCCTTTTAATTGAGGTGCACAGGTAGATGGGACGTGAGGAGCTTAATAACAAAGTGTTTTAGAAACAAAGTACCAGCCCTTTCTCGAACTGGGTGTTTTGCTAAATTAGTTAAGTAATGAGAGCTCAAATTGCTGCATCCGCACATCTGGGGTATCAATTAAGTTTGTTGACCTTTGTTTTGCTGTTTCGGTTTCAGAATTACTCCTATTCACAGGATGAACAGTTTTTTTGAAAGTGTCAGTCTTTGTACTGGTTGACACCCATAGATTAGATTCAATAGAACTTTAGTTATCAACACATCGGGGAAATTCAGTTGTTATCATGTAGCCTGAGATCAGATGTACGTTATCAGTTGCAGGTTTGGGTGCATGAAGATATCAAAAACACAAAAGGCTGTTTTGAAAGTGAAAGACAGTTTATTTTAAGCTTCAATATTGCTTACTGAAATTAAACCTGGTGTAAAGTTACAGATGTGACATTAATAAAGACAATTCTGCGCTGGATGACACAGCAAAAATCTAAAATGACACGAATGCTTATTTCAGTCAACTTCTATTTGCCCTTGAGCGCATGTTCTCACTGCATTTTTTACATTTTCCGTACATTATATATTGCTATATTTAGCAATATGTATTATATCATATTGTATAGGAGTATATCGTGACTTATTTTACATGGCTGACTCGTGTATTTTGATACATTTTGTATCCCAATTCATGCGTCTACGTTGAAGCTGCACCGTAGGTCCAACGGGGTTGTGAGCATACAGAGTTGTGCGTAGGTGTGTGTGTGTCACGCTGCAATTACACCACAGAGGTAGTCTCTGGCGTCTGTGTTTACTTAAGAACAATGGCAAGTGTTACAAACAAATACTTCCTACTTCCTAGTAAATGGTTTTGTATTTATATAGCGCTTTTCTAGTCTTGATGACCACTCAAAGCGCTTTACAGTACAGTTTTACATTCACCCATTCACACACACATTCATACAGTGCATCTATTCACAGCACTTTATTATTCTATAGGAGGCCATTCGGGGTTCAGCATCTTGCCCAAGGACACTTCGGCATGCAGATGGGTCAGACTGGGGATCGGACTGCCGACCTTCAGGTTGGAGGACGACCACTCTACCCCCTCAGCCACAGCCGCCCTAATTTCCCTCATTGTTTTGCAGTGTCTGCACAAAGTGCTACCATTTGGCCTTTGCACGTTTAGAACAGAAAGTTAAAACACAAACACACTCCAGCTATAGAAACACACATTAATAACTTACAATCCCTTTTAATTGAGGTGCACAAGTAGATAGGATTTTGTTTTAGCTAAATTCTCCACACAATTACCTATCTTTTATTCAACGTTAATAAGCCGTGATGCAGTTCACAGCAGTTTGCTGGTTGCCCTGTGACTCTGTAGTGTACCTGTTGTACCTGTTGACTCTGCTGAACAGAAGTGCTCTTTTAGTGACAGATGCTTGGCCAAGAACTGTCTCTTTGAATTACCCATGCCTGACAGACAGCATGTTTAGTGGATCTTGGTTTGTTTGCTCATGTTCAGTTGCCGTTACCTTGGTTGTATGTGGAGTGTTGACTCTGGGGAACAGATGTTCCAATGAGATGCAGGGACGAGGTGATGAAGCCAGGAAGGAGGTGCAGACTGAATCCTGGAATTTCAAATAGCTTATGTGGCCAATGTGCAGAACTACAAGTCTGCCCTGGGAAGATTAGAGTTTGGCTTATCAATTTGATTCAATGGTTGTAATGGATTGTACTCTTATTGATTTAATGTAATGCACAATCTAAGATGCTGGGATGGGACTGTGAATGTGGGACCAATCTGAGATTGCAGGGTTACTGCTAGTTATGGAAAGAAAAGGACTTTGGCCTGATAAACAGGAAGGTGGCAAGGAAAACCTTTTCCTGGCTTTCTTATACACTAAGGTGCAACATGTGGCTACTGGTGAAAATACAACGTTTGTCCATAAAGCAACGTTCCAAAAACTGCAGCTTTCTCCGTCCATGAGATCTTCAAACAACTGGGGTGTAAAAACAATCCAACCCTGATTTGAACAACAGAATCTGAACAGTGCCGATCTTGCTTCAGTGTCCTGGCCAGTGTGTGAACAAGCTGTGATGTTGGCTTTATTAATCCAAGAGCGACAGAGGGCTGGGCAGGGGAAAGACGAGGGAATTCCTGGAATTTAGTCCCAGTCTAACACTGCTCTAGACACTGAGTTGACTCGTAGTCGGGCGGCACTGAGCGTATCTTTGCAATGTATCAGAAGTTTGTGCTATCTGTGTAATGCTTCATCCTGTTATTATCCTTTTCTTTTGGCCCATAACTTGCTGGGTGCTTGCTGGGTGTATCTTTATTCACTGTAGTCGATATTGAATAAATCGGATCAGGGTGTCTGTCTACTAATTCATCCCAATGTTTTTTAACTTGATTAGCTTCAGGTCCATGGTTTATAGAAACGTAACAGTGCCTGTTAGGGAAGCCTGTCAACAGGGAGGTAATTAGTTTGTTCATGCATAATGAAGGCTTTGACCTCTTCATTGTACACACACACAGACACACCTCTCTGGGGCTAATGCTTACACTTGGATAACATATTTCCAGTATGTGTCACTGGAATACCTCACTAACGTGATAAGACTGTATCAGCAGCTGCAGATAAGCGTGTTTGCTCTGGCAGGACAGATGGGAATGGGCTCAATTGTGGCTCGTGCTAAAGGCCAACACTGCCGTTACTTTAATTTCCCTTTTCCTTCTCCTCTACTTTGTTTACTCTCGGCTGCAAATGCTCTGTAGTCACTTTAAGCAAAGTGCTTTTAGCCGAGGTGACTTCTCTGTGCTGGAGGTGCTCTGTCTTACACCTGTGTCTCTCTACCACTTCTCTAACCTAGAAAAAGAGCAGCCGTCCTGCCCAGTCTGGAGGATTTGCTCTTCCACACAGTCGCAGAAGGTCAAGAGACGATTCCCGCTCATAAATTCCTCACAGTAAGTCTCACTCCAGTTTGGTTGTTCATTCATTAAGTACATTCATGCATTCTATCTGGCCAAATACCACTGAACTACACAAGCATGAAGTGTCTTTGGTTTTGAAGTAACCCGACGAAACCAGGCAAAAGTTTGTGAATGTCTCCATAATTCACCTTGTTCCTGAATTAAATTATTTCAAGTTTCTGAATTTAAAGCATAAAACAAGAAAGTAATTCGACTTTATATTTTAAAGGTCTTTTTGCTTAATAACTTTAGAATACATGTGTGACTCATTCAGCAGCTGAACACACTTTCTTCTATGGAAATGATCATTTGTTCAGAAAGTTTATTAACACAAGTTCATTAAGGAGAGCGTTGCTAAACCTTTGAATGGTGCTGCAGCTTTTTGTCAGAGTTGATCCTACATTTTCCATATAAGCTAATTTATATTGACATATACTTACTTTATTTGCTTAATTTAGGCACTTAAGGCCACAGGGCTTCGCACTGGAGATCCCCGGCTGAAGGAATGTATGGACACCATTAAAGAAACTCTAAGGAACACAACAGATGGCGTAACTCTGGACAGGCACCTATTCAAGAAGTAAGTCTCTTCCTGTGTGAAAGTTTTAACTCCATCTTATACACCCGCCATGGTGGCATTTGATCACATTTACCAAGTACATGTGCTTCCTTCAACTTGAAGTTTGATGACTATATTTTTGAAAGTGCAAATTCAAACATACTGAAGTATGTAATTTGCATGTTGCGTCAACGCAAACAAAATATTCATCAAACAGCATCTTTTGTGTGATTGTACAGGAAACTCGATGAATGTGATCCCTCTATTTCAAGAATTATATTGATGTATGTGAAAGAACATGTACCAGATGCCACCTTCTTGTCGAGGCGTCAGAAACGCTAGCGGCTAGTTATGAATCAAGTTCCATTAATATGACCCGTCCATCACTCCCCTGTTTTCTGCTAATTCAGGATTTAGAGTGAAAAAGCGGTGCCACACACATAGAAGACACCCAACTGTTTAAAGCCACAAAACACTTTTGGGGTTTCAGGGGTAAACATAGTGCAGCCAAATTGAATATATAATTGATGGTGACCACTTCTTCAAATGTAAAAAATCATCAGAAAATCATTACACAGTGTTTTAAGCCATAATGTCTGCGGTGATCCACACACCAACGCTAAAAAAGCCTTAGAGACACAGGAGAAGGGTATTTACAGCCTTGACATTTTAATACACCAAAACCTGAACATTTAAATTGTCTTCAAGTTTCCTACAGTTGGCTGTGTGGAAATCATAATTCACCCTCTAGATTTGCGCTGGATATACTATGCTATGTGGTCACATGATGAGTATTTTACGATGACGCATCTTTGTCATGCATCCCTAATAACATTCATAGAAGTTTGTCAGACTTCCGGCTTGCAATCTCGGTTGACAAACTTTTCCTGTATCTGCATGCAGTCACAATATTTTTGCATGCTATTTGTGGTTTTGTTCATCAGGTGTGTCCAGAGCAACATTGTCCTGCTCACTCAGGCCTTCCGCAAGAAGTTCGTCATCCCAGACTTCCAGTCCTTCACCACCCTTATTGATGAGCTGTATGAGACTGCCAAAAACCTCAATGAAGGACAGGTGTGTCCTTAGACCCGCGACTCTTTTGTTTTTTCTCTCTGCCAGTGCATCATACGCATTATTTAGCTCATTCATGTCCATCAATCTGCATTCAGCTTGTGTCAAAGGTGTAGAACAGTGGCTGCGTTCTGAAAGTCCAAATAATCTCCTGTCCTAACCACCGTTCCTTGACCTCCATGGAATACTAGGGGTTGGAATTGGCAAAAATGTGACGATTCAATAGTATTGCGATATTTGGGCCACGATTCAATAGTATTGCGATTCTGCGATATATTGCGATACTGCAAGTATTGCGATTTGATTCTGTGATTTATTGCGATTCATGTCCCCCATATTATTCAAAGGCATTACAAATAATGAGGAAAATAAGTCTGCTCAACTCACTTCAAATGTCACATTTAATTCTGTGAACAACATTGTCTTCTACACATTAACTGGAGTGCAAAAACTAAGAAAGGGTAGTGCAAAAACTTTGTCCTTGAACATTCAGGACACAGGACCTTTGTAATTATTTTTGAATAGGAGACCTCTCACATGAACACTGAACTCAATCATATAAAAAAGAGTAACCTAGAGCTTCAATCAAATTGAGACCTGCAAGGTCATGACCCAAAATGTTAAATTCATTTGGGAATATTGGCATTTTTGCTAGAAGAAGGAGTTGGTCAACATGCTCAGATGTTAAAGTGCTCCTCTGGGCCGTTACTATATCTCCTGCAGTAGAGAACATCCTTTCCGCATACACACTAGGTATCTTTTAAACTCTGAAACTCTCCTCGTCATGCTTTGCCAGCCAGGGGCTGTTACATATATAATTGTTAATACATTTTTTTTTTAAATATTGCAATACTGTGTGCTACAGTATCGATATAATCGCGAGCGCAAAATATAGCGATACTGAACAGAATCGATTTTTTCCCCCACCACTATGGAATACATCACAAGGTCAAGGAAAGATGGGAAGGAGAAGCCTTGAGGAGTTAGGAAAGGTGAACCACGGTTCAGAGGAAATCCAACTCCACTTTTTTTTGTCTATTTAACGCACAAAAATGCGTCATACAATGGAATTATCTTAATCATTGTCCTCTTCCAGTCAGCAAACTGTGTATCGGCTGTGCAGAGGTGAAAGACACAAAGCATCAAACGGAGGCTTTCTCCTTTTAACCCTCAGATGAAGAGTTGACCTCTGTCAGTCTTGTCCTTGTGTTTTGTGTCAGTATTAGCTTTCCTCTGAAACGTGAGTCTCAGCAGACGTCAGCAGTGTGAGGTAAACCATTGCTGATCTGACACTCTCTCAACCACTTCGCCTCTCTTTCAGGTCGCAGACTACATTCCACAGCTCGCCAAGTTCAGCCCTGACCTGTGGGCAGTCTCTCTTTGCACAGTGGACGGACAGAGGTGAGACAATACATAATTCTGAGTTAATAACAAATTATTATTCCCCTAAACTCAGTGCACTAGCCACTGTGCAGGTGTGTAAACCATCCTGTATTTCCTCATAATGACACAGGAGAAACTTATCTCATATGTAGTGTAATGGTGTCAACATGTGTTTGGATCAGCCTGTTCTCTGTAACATAGCTGTAAAATTCCATGGGCCTGTATAATTGTTATGTGAGGGTTACAGAGGAAGTCATAAAGATAAGATTAACACTGAACAAACATTGTAGTTATCCTGCACTCTGAAGTTGATTGTTTTCCAGGAACACTCCTCCATCACTCTCACTCATCATGTCAATCTCCTTAATGCGTCTTCACTCGGACCGTTTTGTTATATAATCAGAGACGCTGCAGCTGCTTTGGCTGCGGGGGGGGTAACTTATCTTTTGTCTTTTGTAGACACACAGTAGGAGACACCAAGGTCCCTTTCTGTATGCAGTCCTGTGTCAAGCCTCTGAAATACGCTGTTGCCGTCCATGACCACGGCACAGAGTACGTGCACAGCTTCATCGGGAAGGAGCCCAGCGGCCTGCGCTTCAACAAGCTCTTCCTGGATGAAGATGGTGAGACGCCAGACTTTTCCTTTTCTTCATTGTTTCTTCTTCCCGCGGAAAACTTTATCAGCTCATACACAAATGTCGACCTGATGAACCTTGATAACAGAATGTGTCCGGTGCCTAGTCAACAGAGGGCTGTTTCTATTTTTGGTGAATATTGCTATAAGCTATGAGCTTCATTCAGCTAGTGCTCATCCACTGGTCTAGCTCTGGCATCAGAGAAGAGAGAGAGAGAGAGAAAGAGAGAGAGAGAGAATCTGTGCGGCTATGACCAAGCTGCCAGGAGAGTGAGTCAGATTAGTAGAAAGCTTTTTTTTTGTTTTTTTAATCAGCGATGTAAAAATAAATGTGGTCGGCTTAACCTGAACATAGCTGCACAGCACATGGATTATGCAGTATGATTACTTGCAGTAATATTTATATATTTATGGGACATTCTAGTATGATATGAAGCTACCATCAGGGTCAAAGTGGCTCCAGGTTTGTTAGAGGAGATGTTGTAGTTGAACTTGAACTTGAGCAGGAGGAGGGATCCTGTCGTTAAGTCGGCCCACTGCTGCTACAAGAGGAAGTGAGCACCCCCCCACCAGGATCAGTTATGGAAATGAGAGGCAGCTGCTATGTAAAGGTTTAACTATCCATGGGAGGAGGGGGCATGTCACAAGTCCCATAACATCAACGACTGACCGATGATTAACTGGATTGTAAGATTTTCCTCCAGATGAAAATAAACGACCTTGTCTCCTCGGTGGCTGATCAATAAACCCAGATACCTAAACCCCCCCCCCACCCCCGGGATATGTTTGAAACCTGAATCCAGTCGAGCTAGAAAAACAGAAATATCTTCTCTTGTTGAAACACATCACAGGATTTGTTACAGAGCCTCTGTAAATGCCAAAGCTTACACAGCAAACACCACTGCTACAAAATGCATTATTAGGATATTATCTATCATATCTCGAGTCAATGTGTGTATTTGATTGGTGCTGTTTGATCTGCGTATATAGACATAAAAAGGGCTCAACATTTACACTTTGCTCCTGCACAGAGTGTTAACCCAACCTCTTGTTCTGCAGATAAGCCTCACAACCCCATGGTGAATGCTGGAGCTATCGTTTGTACTTCACTGATAAAGGTAAAAGCAACACCACTCGGTCTCCTTTCATGTGTGTTATTCATTTCCAGTGTGTGTGTGTGTCTTCAATACCGGGAATGGTGGGTATCAATGAGCTGTTTTATTGTGAAGATAGAATTAAGGTTAACGTAAGGCTTGCAGATAAAGGTAATTAACCTACATTTGTTTGAATGGAATGAAACCTACCAAAGGATTTTCCTGATTTAACATCCTGTCCAAACCACTGTCAAAAATCGGTGCCGTTACTTTGCGGTCTCAGCTTCAATAGACTGTAGACTTTTTTTTTTTAGTGTGTCCAGACATTTATGACTCTTGACTTCGCTTGAAGTATTTCCAGGTCACAACCTGAGTCCAGTGCCCATGTGTCTTGTTGTGGTGATTAAGACTTGTGCTAATCCTTCCTGAAGGGTGCTTAGCCTGAGAAGTGCGCACATTGTCACTGACCCTGCTGAAAATAACCCGCACAGGGAGCTAGTCGAATGCAGGTGCACGCACACCAGCAGCAGTTTGGACTTCTTTTTGGTAACTCAGTGTGAAGACAGAAGTGAGGTCAAATTTGTAATTCTCGATCTCCTCACGTACTGTAACTAACACTAGCAGTGAATTATTTGCACTCACACACACATGCACACATGCACAGGAGCTGTTTGTAAACACCGTTACTCTGTGCAAGCTCTGTTCCCTCCTTTTTATTTATTATCTCAAATTAGCTTCTTCGTACTTTTTTAAAGAACAAATTACTGACACATTTTCTGTTAATTGCTGCAAAATTGTTAAATTCATGGACTTGGTTTTGACTCCAGCTTTTTCTCTGGAGGTGACCTTTCTGGAGGATTTTGAACTCAATAGTTGGACAAAAGAAATAATAATCAAAGCTTGGAAGTATGATTATTAATTTCCATTTGGCATGCTACTAGGCAATCTTTGGAAAGGAAATACTAGAGTAGTTAAACTGTAGATGGTGTTAAATCTGTGCCATGTATGTACAGTGTATGAACAGTATTTAGAAGCATGACTTTTAATGCCTTATACATGTTAGATTGTAAACAGATCATCTCTGATACAAGTCTCAGGATGTGGGACCTGTGTGTTTTTCAGTTTTCATGTGTCGCTGAAATCATTTTCTTTTAAAAACGTTTTGTTTGGTGCTTTTTATGCATTAACACTTTGCAAACACAAGCTTATTTAACCTGAGTTGAGTCTTTACCAAGTAGTTTCTGTTGACAGGGAAATTCAAACTATTTGAGTTGAATTAGTAATTGGAGGTTGTTCTCTAAATTCCAACAAGGAGCAAGATGAGAAAATCGTTCTTCATCTAAAACAAAGATGACAACAGGGTTCGTTCCGGAGTTGCTTCCACTAAAGTTAATTTTTAACCGAACTGCTACAAGTTCCCTTTCTGCACTGCTGCAGAATCTATTCTGGTGGAGCAAGAGATTAATGAATAATCCATTGAAGGACTAATAACCGTGTGTGGCCCTTTGTCTTGTAGTGTCTCACTAAACATATATTGGTCGTATTAATGCACTCAGGGACTTGACAGGAAGAAGATACCGTGTACAATAGTCCCTCTCGTCCCCGCAGGCAATCAGACACAAACAGTTTCCCACTTTTAATATTTAGGACACAAAGGAGAATTATTCCCTCTGTATTCTAAGTGCTGTAGCATAAATACGCACTATAATTGAGAAAAAGTCAACTCGAGGAAACATTGGGCCTCGACTCCGAGCGTTGTCAACGACTCAACTTTCTGTTTCTGTAGCTGTCGTCACACAACTGCTCAACTTTGAGAAATCAGAAAATACAAAATCCTCCGTCCATGTTTCACAGGTGGTCAGCCAGTTGTCAATCAAATGAGGAAGGACGTTAAGAGTGAATTCTTGTGAATTATAGACTTCACAAAAATGATCACAGAGAGGAGTTAATGAGTCGACTTCTTAAGAAAATACCACATCCACAAGTTTCATTTTGATTTACTGTAAAAGGTTGCATCATAGCGACGTATGACCAATGCAGCTTCCCTCAGATCTCCATAACAATGAAGTGTTGCTTTAAGCACATTTAGGATATTCTGCCCCCATCTTTACTGTTGTACTTCACTCCCTTGATTCTCATCAACTCCCTTTTCATCCGGCACCAAAAAACATTTATTCACTACGGCACAAAACAGCAGCGAGACAAAGTTAGTGACTAACTGAGGACACAGACGAGCATTAAGCAGCTGAACATCCAGATATTTCAGGCCAAAGAAAAGTCAATAAACATTCCTAACACTCTAATTTACATTAATGTTACTTTCTAGGTTCTCCACCCTTAGTTCCTATTCTATACACGTTTTTCTGTAACATATGATGCAGATTGTACAATTTGAGCAGCATGAATTGCACCCAGAACAGATCTTAAGATGTGTGTCTGTGTCCACATCCGCTCATCACTGTGAATAGTGTGTCAATGTGTTATTATTATGATATTTTTCTTTATTGAAGCACAAATGTGAAGCTATTGGTCAGGTTGCCCCATGTTGACCTGGATGGGAATGGGATGGTTTCCCCAAACTGTTGTTACATGGTGCTTGAAGGCTACATGTTTTTGTATGTTGTTGCATATTTTCCAGACTTATGAACTGTGGGAAATAATGACTGCTGCTGCAGGTCAAATGACGTTGGTAATTTTTTCTTCCTTTTCCATATCTATCTCCTTGCATTCCCCCTGTCCCCCCCCAATCCCCCTGAACCTACCCCTTCTCTCTTTCTCCTCCAATCAGCTCTGTAGAAACCCCATTTTAGTGATTCTTTAACACTTCCATCAGTGTCGCCTGCACAGTAAAGTGTACAACTTGAAATGTGCGTCAGCCACACATGAAGCATTAGCCCCTTGTTTTTGAATGTAAAGTTAAAAAACCATCCACAACATGAACAGTTCAGTATTTTTTTGAACTAGTGTCAAATGCTATAGCACTCCAAATGTGCATGCGTGTCCATTTTTCTGTCGCCGTGTTTTTCTTTGTGGGATATGCAGCATCATCTGGCTTGTGACTTGATTTAAAATACACTGAGCTACAAGCTACAAGTCATACTTTCAGAGGAAGACTACTCCTCCCTCTTCTCCCTCCTGCCCCATTGTTTTGGCCAACAGACTTGTTGCACAGATGACTCGTGTTGACCTAAAGTTGATGTATATTCTGAAACACATACACACACACACACACCTGCATTATGGTAACCCATAATACAACCTTACATGCAGACACCAACATCTATTCACAGTCATATTATAAGTAAACACACACACACACATTTAAGGCTGTTTCATATTTCTTTTTCGATAGGTACATTTGAATTTTCACTCTTACATATGAAACCATCGTGAAACTGATAATTGGAATCAGTGAGATTTAATGGTCAGACATGTTTTTCCTTAACTGGCTAATCTGGTAAATGCACTACATGTCCACTAAACTCCCCTTTCACTCCGAAAGACGTCCCTCTTATAACCTATTTGCAAGCCAATCTTATTAATATTTTTTTACCTGTATAATTCCTTGGCATAGCTCATGATTTTATTCGTAATAAAATCTATTCACATCTTCTAATTCTGTAGTTTTAATTTGTCAGCAGTAGTGTTCTCATTCTAGTGTTACCTTTGTGATGCTGTGCTTGTCCTCTGGAGCGTTTCCAGATGAACGGAAGGAGCTAACTGTGTGATCTTTTGTTCTGTCCTCAGCAAAGTGAAGGCAACGCAGAAAAGTTTGACTATGTAAGTATACGAAGTGTGTTAACGCTGAAGTTGGAAGTAATTTGCTTTGTGAAAGGGACCTTTAAAATATATAAATATTCATGATAAATGCATTATGTTCTTGTGCTGACTAAGGCTCTATTTCTTTTCCAAACTTTTGCCGTTTATAGTCTAAGTTCATTCGCTGTGGCCCGGTCCTAAATCACACACACATTGTTCACACAGGAAAACTGATTATTCTCATTCTGTGTTCTGTAAAACTTGCTGTGCTCTAATTTGTTCATCTCAAAGGTCACACTTGCTATTATTAGTGTCCAAATATGTTCACGCTGACAATTATTAAGTACCTGGATGATGCAATCATAACGGTAAAGAAAAGTTGAGAGTGAAACGGTTCACACAAGAAAATAAAAATGTTAATTTAGTCAAGTGAGAAAATAGATCTTTTGGTCAGTCATCATTTCTAAAGAAGATCAAACATAGCACTAGTACACTATACATTATAATGTATATTGTTTACAATAAGTATGTAGTTTGGAAGGGGTTCACTGCTATTGTAGATTTAAATTTGACACCACACAGGCCACTAACAAGTCCTCTAACAGTTTTCCTTCTTACAATGAACCCTTGTTCATCATCTTGTCCTAACTCTCCCACTTCTTTCTCTCCAGGTCATGAACTTTCTGAAAAAGATGGCAGGAAATGAATATGTGGGCTTCAGCAATGCCACGTAAGTTTCTAAGTTTGTATGTCCCCTCTTTCACTCAGCAGCCGACCACGTAGAGAAGAGCAGAAAACCTTATGTACTGTAATCTCATTAATGTGCTCCCGAACACCAGCCTTGTCATACAGCCTAAACAAAAGAGACATCACAGGGCTTGTCCTGAATCCACGTTGAGAACAAAATGAAATTACACGCAGTCACCAAATTCATGAACCAGTTAGAATATGATAAAGAAGCTTGTTGTTCACCCGTGAAATTGAGAGTAAAGAAGCTGTCAGTCAAGCACAGGCTCCTGGCACAAATGTGAAATGTGACAATGTGTGTTGAGCCCAGAACAGAGAGCAGTTTAACTTGTTGATGTTTCCTAAGCCTCTAATACACCGTCTGTTTATAGATTACATATTTCTACACCAGCTAGTGTTTGACTCCTATCTCCAGCAGCAGAAGCTAGAGATCAAACATGATATCTATTCCTGTTCTCAAAACTCATTATCATCTCATTACTGTTGAACCAGGCTCATACCAGGAGTTGTGTCTTGTTTGCAGCAGATTGACGTTAAACGTCTTTGCTGCAAAGGTTCATATGCATGTGCAGGATTAATGATGACAACATGTTCTAACAATGTTTCTGGGAAAAGACCAGCTTCATGTTACATCATATGATATCACGAGCTCTTGTGCTGTACACATGAGGGCAGGGGGTGATGGAATTCCAACACACAAGTGCAAACACACACACACACACACAAACACACACACACACAGCCTGGCAGTATTAATGCTTCCTCTGTGTAATGGGTGTGCTCTGCTCTCTCTCTCTCTGTGGCAGATTCCAGTCAGAGCGTGAGTCAGGAGACAGGAACTTCGCCATCGGCTACTACCTGAAAGAAAAAAAGGTTCGACCCTGGATGAACTCTGAGTATTTCTCTACCGCAAACAGCTGAAGAGCCAAACAAAATGAAACTGCTATTAAATCATTGAATGGAATTACCCACACAGAGCAGTTCATTAGTTAAGATAACAGTTTCAGATTAGTTTGAGGGCAGATGATTCACATGTGGGATCGAGATCTGCTCTCATCTGTTAACTTCAGATTGAATTCCCACGTCTCTGTTTTCAAACAAGGTTTTCAAGTCATACTGCTGGATCTTAGGTATCGAATGGTGTCGAAATTGAAACCATTTAATGTTTCTTCAACTCATATTTTTCATTTACTTCACATTTACCATCTGTGGAACAAGATGAACGAGGATCCTTAACAAAAATGTGTTGTTTCTATTTGTTGTTCATCTATGTGCTTTGTGTTTGTAACTGTTGTGTTTCCTCTGCAGTGTTTCCCAGAGGGAGTAGACATGACCACTGTACTGGACCTGTACTTCCAGGTGAGTGGATCTCTATTACTACTTTCATAGAATCACTTTTCATGGCAGAATATTCTGTGTATGTATATATACCTCCACCATCAAACGGGCAGTACTGATTGTTGTCCTTTGTGTGAACCCCTAGCTGTGCTCCATTGAGGTGACCTGTGAGAGCGCCAGCGTCATGGCCGCCACGCTGGCAAACGGTGGAATCTGTCCAATCACAGGCGAGCGTGTCCTGAGCCCGGAGGCCGTGAGGAACACCCTGAGTCTGATGCACTCCTGCGGCATGTACGACTTCTCTGGGCAGTTTGCATTCCATGTGAGTAGAAGACACAATTGCACAAGACGGAAAACAAGAGCTGATCGAGTGTCTTTGGGTGTGTGTCTCTGTGTGTGTCTGTTTGTACGTACGTGTTCATGTTTGTGAACAAGATCAACAAAAATATCATAATTTTCCAAGATGTTTCTGTGTCGATTTAAAGTTTATGCTAATAAGATAATTATTCCCCAACATATGATTAAATATGATAAGTGATGTCCTGAATTCAGAAAATTACCTTATGCTTAGTTGACAGATTAAAAAAATATGCATGATCATATTGTATGAACATGAAGTCAGAAAATAACAGGACTGGACAAAATGGAATTTAAAAAAAACATTTTCACGTCAGTCCATGGTGATAATTGTCTCTGTTAATGTCTCATTATTATTTATTTTAGGTATAAAGTCGGTTTTGGTTTTAAACTCTTCTTCATGAGCAGAGAATGACAAACACTTCATCATTTTACAAACTTACGTAGATCATTAAAACCGTTTACGTATTATATACATTGATGGACATCATACTGAGATATTTACAGGATCTGCAGCATATTTAGATGAACAGATCATGCATCATGGTGTAGGTCTAAAACACAGCTCACACACAGGAGGGGGGTTTCATCAGCACCATATTGTTGTCGTGCTGATCCTGCAGATACACACACCTGCTCTCCTGTTATGTAACACATCCGATTTCCCTGCTGCAGGTCGGTCTGCCTGCCAAGTCTGGAGTATCGGGGGGGATCCTGCTGGTCGTGCCCAACGTCATGGGCATCATGTGCTGGTCGCCTCCACTGGACTCAGTGGGCAACTCAGTCAGAGGAATACAGTTCTGCACGGTATGTACTGCACAGACATCACAGTGTGTAGTTGGTATTCATCACCAGCCTTAACAAAACCTTTATAGAAAATCATCAAATTACTGCATTTATCTTTCTGATGGTACCTGTGATCGTTTCCATTCCAGGACCTTGTGGAGCTTTTCAACTTCCACAACTACGACAACTTGAGACACTGCGCCAAGAAGCACGATCCTCGCAGAGAAGGAGGCGACCTGCAGGTAAGGACGCACAACAAGGGGGGGGGGGGAACAGCTCCAATCTCTTCCACCAGAAAGATCAGTGCGACACGCCTTCTCCAAGAATGTGGGTGGAGCTGAGCTTAGCACTGATGCGTAGCTGTGGCTGAACATGTATTTAACTCCATACTATACATACTGTGCATTGCACCTAAAGGGAAAAACACATAGTTTCAGAAGAAAAGCAAAACAGGACAAAACTCGTAACCTTCTGTCCTCATTCTCTGTCTCTACGGCCTCTTTTTTAAATTCTTGTAGACGTCCCCAGGCAGGTGTTTTTTTAGACAAACTCATAATGAACATAACCTTCTTGTCGGGTCCCTTTTTTAAAATGGAGGGATACTGTACACTAAGCCGCTGGAATAAGACGCCAAATTTAAAATCAAATATAAAACAATTAATGTGATTTTCGACCTCTCACGTTGGTGCATCTAGCGTTTTTTTGCTCGGGTCTTTCAAAATATGCAAACCACATAAATACCACACACACACACACACACGGGAAGACTGAGACTAATTTGTTATTCGTGTCGATTGAAACAGCAGCACATCTTCGGACCCCTGGATTACGAGAGCCTCCAACGAGAGCTCGCTCTGAAAGCCCCTCTTTGGAAAAAGGTGTCTCCCACTGAGTCGCACCAGGACAGCTCCACCACTGTAGTCTATAGAATGGACACTGTCAGCGAGTGACTCAAAAGCAGAGAGGAGACCCCACTTGTCCCGCACACCCCCACCCACCTCGCCCCCCCACACCTCTCGCAGCAGCAGCACCATCATCTTTCCTGGCCCTTTAATATTTATAGATAACTTAAATTGTAGAGGATTATTTATTGCCTGTGACGGAGTTACTGTGTGGACGGACGGGGATGTTTCTTTTGTTTGTGTTTATGATGATGTTTGGGGAACGGGATGAGTCACTGTTTGTTTATTCTGAATTCCACATGAACTCGTTGCCTGAGTGCGTAGGAGCTGATGTACATCGTGAAGGTTGTGTTTCATCTCACCCTGTTTCTATCGCTGGTTTTTATCTGACATAATCTATTTTGAAATATAGGTTAAGGGTTGATATAATATTCATACATGCATTCAGACTACTGTCTTTAAATGACTGCTTACTGTAGCTCACACTCAGGCCTAACAATCTAGTGATAAGCACGTGTACAGTTTGCGATGAACTGTAGGTGATGATCAAAATGTTTAAATGTTTGTTGGACTACTGATGGAACGCTATAGGTCAAAGGAGAATCCTGTTAATATATCAGTAAGCTGTGAACGTGATCAGCTAAGTTTCTCATTTTAAATTAAAAAAAATCAGCTTTGATTTCTGAAGGGATTAAGTTAGTGGCGTCTCTTGTTCTCAGTGAACTGAATCTTTAGAATCAGTTCATAAGACAGACAAATTCACAGAATCACACAAATTGAATTTGGTTTGTTTCTGTCTAAATACATTAACAATACAGTTTTGGCAGCCATGGGACCTGAGGCTGCTCTTTTATTGGTTGTTGCAGATTTTTCCCGGGACCCTCCCACTTTTTATGTATTTACAGCCAATAGGTATTGATTTACATATTTCTTGTAATCTAATGGGATTGGCCGAGCCAAAAGTTGCCACAGTCACAATGAGGCAGCGTTTTGGATGCAGGCTACAGGACGGGCATCTTATGTGTTGTGTTCTTGTGGAGTCTGGCTTCAGTTTGTTTATTTATTTGGGTGTTGATACAATACACCAGCAAAAACAGGTTTGCTCGACCAAAAAGGTGCAGAGAGAGAGAGAGAGAGAGAGAGAGAGCTGAGGTGACAGAAACAATAACAGGCAGAGTTATTGCTCTTTGCAGAATCTTGCTGGACTTGATTGTCCTGATTCTCTCTCTGCATCGCCTGCAGCAGCTGAGCTCCTCTTCAGTGTGTTTGTGCGTGATGCTGCCATTTCTGAATATGGTTTCTGAAAACACTTCAGAATCAAAAGAGCTGAGTGGAGCTGTGATTTTCGGCGAGGTGTCGGTTCATTTGCATTCCAAAGCCATCACAGAATGCAAATATGCTTGTGTTTTGTCAGGATGCCTTAGTTTGAAAAACAAACCCCAAGCCATGATTGATATGTCGACTAAAGGGTGTTCCTCTCGCTCGACACACACACACAAACACACACACACACACACACACACACAGACACACACACACACACACACACGTAGATAGGTTGTTTTGTAAATGTTAGAGTGAATGGGTTTCAAAACAGCTGAATGAGAAAAGAGCTTTTTCAGGTCCTTTTTTTAAATCATGATTTTTAAATTAAACGTAAATAAAACATATTTATGAAGTCGCAGAACGTCACGTATGATGTTGGTAAATATATACAGTACTGCTTTTTAAAGTTCTCAGTGTTCCTATAAAGTTGTGTATTGTAAAAACTTCTCTCGATAGTCACGATTCACTGAGCTTCTAGAATGTTGGGTGAATGTAAACTTATATCGTCTCCTCCAGGAAGTAGAAATACTTGCACATGAATGTCACGTCAGCAGATGCCTTAGATGTCCCTCTCTGGTGAGACTGTTCTGGGTCGGGAATGGGGGGGCGGTTTTGTATCTACTTGTTCTTCAGACCTTGTTGAAACTGTACAGTCGTGTGTGTGTGTGTGTGGTGTTTGTCTTTGGGGCTGACTTGAGCTCTAAGCTGCTGGAGCCTGTACTGCCCCGGGTTACTTTTTATTCATGTTGTGTAATGTAGCAGAAGTCCTTTTATTATTATATTATTATTTAAGGTAATGGACTTGTGTTGTTGTGTGTAGGTGTTCAGAAGCCTCTGTCCTCCACCTACAGTGTTTTCTGCAGTGCACGATGTGTTGAGTCTGTTGGACACGTGTGGGATCTGGTGGTTTGTGTTGAGGTTTGCAGTGGACTCGAGGAAGCACTTAAATTAGTATCAGTAGGACAGTGGCCTTATTTGTTATAATCCTTAAGATTTGTATCATATTGGAAAAGTATTTATTTATCCTGCTGTAGTTAGAATGCTGCTAACTTGGCTGTGCATCGTGATAGCCAGGATTCTATTCTGCTTTTACCAAATACAGCTGGATGATAGGAGACACATCTACTACCAGAAGTCTTAATAAGTTATAAGTCATATCTATGGCATCAGCACGTGGTTATAAAAAGCAGTCAGGAGTGTGTGTTTATTGTGACATTTGGGTTGAGAATGTGTTATTTTAGAATGTGTGTTTCACATCAGTGTTGTCCACTCACTTACTTTGTGAGTGGGGGAGCTGGTTCTACAGGCCCTGTCCCGAGGGGCTCTGGCTTTGGGCCGGCCCCCTGAGAGGGCTGAGTTCTTTTAGCCAGACGGTTGCCCCCCCCCCCCCGGTCTGGGGTCAACACTCTGCAGGGAGGCGGTGCAATATCAGGTAGTGCCACATATTCCTGTCTTTGTTGAACGGGTCAATCATGGTTGTGACTTGAAATTTGCAAGACAGGAACAGGTACATGTATCTATTGCACACGTACACTCCACATTATGCTCTTATGGAGAAGAATAGGAAACTGGGTTGTGTCTTTACAAAAATTGGGGATAAGGAAACAGGGATGTGACAGGGAAGAGTGGAGCTCAGACATCTTAAGGGTTATAACTTTTAATGTACAAATATACTCTAATGATGTGAATGTGCTCAAATACGGGACAACAAGTGGATTCCAGGTGTAATCTTTGTGTATTTTCCCCCATGACAATAAAGCTATGTAGTTAGTTTCCTGACAGAAACAACTGTTTGTGACGTCAGCTCAGTTTTAACCTCAGATGTGATGTTAGTGTCTTTGTTTCCTGACCTGTGGTTCTCTGGTCAGTCAGTCAGAAACGTGAGTGAAGGGAAGCAGCTTCTCATTTTTGCACCAGTGTGCACGTGGTTGTGTGTTTGCTGCTACGAGGTGTTTCCTCTCACTGGCACACAACACAAAACCCGGTGCTCACATGTCTCTACGACCTGGATAAGGCCGGGGGGGGGGGCATGGGACTTACTTGACCTTCTTGCAGGAGTGGCTTATCTGATCTGCTCCACTCTCAAACTCTCAAACTGACAAACTGCTGTTACTTGGTGAAAAAGAAAAAGGGCCAATGAACTGTTTTACTTGAAGTCTGAAATCAGTCACACTGGATTTGCTCCTGTCAATGTGATTATTCCTCTGCAATCAAACCAATCACAGACGGGCTTTTAAATGCTGAGTGTTTTCCATTGAAATCATCATATTTCCATGGCTCAGTTCATGTTTGTAATATTCCCTGTTTTTTTTATTTTTCTCATTCTTTCTCTTTTTTTTTAATGATTTTGCTCAATGTCTTTTTGATTCCATGTAATCAGTTTTAAATTGGTTTGATTTCTGTCTTTTATCTTTGTTGATTTGTGTCATGGACATACATTTTTTTGTTGATATTTGAATTTACATTTAAAGACACTATCATTGCAATATGGTGACCTTGGAATTGTAAGGTTCTCTAATGTCACGGTCAAATATGAGATAGGTTTTAAACCAGATTACTTTGCCATTGTTGAGATTAAGAAACATACATATTTAAACAGATGTGTAACATTGGAACCAGTGAAAGTTCAATATGAAGCCGTTCCCATACCTGCAGTAGATGAAACTTTACAGTTCCAAGCTCACGACTGATGATTGTCAAACTTCTCTGTGTTGATTTCATTTGTGTCCACATCTTTGTAATTCTTTGAGTCAAGTCTTCATCAACTCATGAACTGTCCTGTCTGCCCGGAGCTGAAGACACTGTAGACATAAGAACTCGTCTTCTGTCACTTTTCGGACCTAATTCTTCACATTTTTTTCTGGATGTGACGGACGAGCAGACAAGCCAGTGATGTGTTGCCTCGGTGTCCTTTTGTATAAAGTCCAATAAAGCAGTGGTATCTAACATCTCCTGCTCTGTGCCCACAACTGTTCTTGATCCACAACCACCTCTTCCGTGTTTAGGGTCTCGTTCGATGTCCCTCTCTTGGTTAGCAGCATCAATTCAAGTTATTCTAAGGGTTTTAAGTTATGTATCGAGGCCAACAAGATGTATTATAACGTTAATTGAAGCGAACATTTTGTAAGGTTCGTGAACTATCACTGAGGTTTTAGTTTTCTCGATGTTCCTCACGTTGTACCACACGTGAGACACACCTTTCCAGTTGAACATCGTGTTCTCAGTTCCAAACACGTCTCAGGTGGTTTTACGACCTGCGTCTGAAAGATGTGCAGGAATATTTTACTCATGCACCAGAGACACATTCATGTCGCACACTTCTTTTGTGTTTTATATTAAGAATAACCTATTTTTAAGTTACTCGTGGTTGCAACATAAACTCACACGCACTGATTCCCCTGAACAGAGAAGCTGGGAGGATCCACTTCATGTCACTGAGCCTGGTTCGTAAAGACAGCTGCTAGGTGGAGAGTAAATGTATAAGGAATGTTTTAAACACCGTGGGAGCGTCTGTGAAGTCCAGGAGTTTAAACTCACCTCACCAGTCTCTAGTGTTGACAGACTGTTGAACTCACGGTTCCACTTCCACAAACTCTGGAAGCTCGTCTAAACCAATAGAAGTTTATGTTGAGTTGTATTTCAGCCGCAGCAGGCAGATGAAGGTGAAATTATGCTCTGTGGGAGCTTTATTCAACAGTCCTTCCTGTTTCTGTCATTTCTATGAGAGGTTTCACCACTAGAGGTCAGCAGAGATCAGACTTTCAGAGGAGACACGTTGCTCTTAAAGATTTTACAGCATTTAGAAGTTGTTCATTTTATTTCCCTCGTAAACGCTAAGAACTTTACTTTTATCTCTGCGCTCCAGTTGCAAATTGGGATGTTGCATTCTCCACATGGACTGAAATAAAAAATATATAAATATATATATTTATTGCCAGCTTTAGTCCAGTGACAAAAATACTATCTTAAGGAGTTCTTTCACGTCGTTATATTCAACAGTTTCCTTCCCTAAGTGTTCACGGTTTGTGGGATTTCCAACTCCTTGAAAACTAAATAAAAACTTCTTTCATCCAGAAGTGCGAGTCCAACCTCCGACCTTGTTACACTTCACAAACTCTTTTTGATTGATTCCTTGTCGATGGTAAGTTCCACCTGAAGCGGGGACCTGTCTTCTTCATATTCAGTCGCAGTTCAGGAATCTCCCTGAAATGAGAAAAGACAAAATGACAGATCAGTGGTGTGAGTCTGCTCCTTCTTCAAATGTTGTGTCTCTGTCTCCATGTCTGTCCACAGGTCAAGTCTGTGATCAACCTGCTGTTCGCTGCCTACACTGGAGACGTGTCCGCCCTGAGGAGGTGAGCAGCTCACACTCTCACCACCGCTTACTGACTTGTTTACGTTGCCTAGAGAGGATTCGGGGGGGTTATAGGTTTTGGGAAACTGCTAAACAAGTTATGTGAAGGAAAAATCTGCAGTGTTTCTCCAGAACACCCAACCTGACCGTGGTATTTGTTACTGAATCAGGTGTGTTTTTGTGTAGGATGTTAATTCAGTGCATGGTATTTGTGTGTGTGTCTGTGTGTGTCTGTCTCTATGTGTGTGTGTGTGTGTGTGTGTGTGTAGGTTTGCACTGTCAGCTATGGACATGGAGCAGAGGGACTACGACTCGAGGACGGCCCTCCATGTGGCCTCAGCTGAAGGTAACGTGGTCTCCACTCATTTTACTGTCGTCTAACAATAATGAGCCTCACACACACACAGTTAATAATAATAAAATAAAATATGATAAACAAAAGAGAAGCTATTTGAAGCTTGTATTGATCACAAAGTTATTTCCCACCTTTTGATGCCATATAATAAGTGACATCATATTATAATGAGTTTTTCAGATATCTTCACACAGAACTTTAGAAATGAGCTCATCCAGGGAAACTAATCAAATTTACGACCCAGACAGAAACAAATGCACTCAGACAAAGGTCCGGAACTTCATAATAACCACTTAATGATGCAGTGTAGTACTGACATATTAACAGAATTACATGTTTCCACATCCAGGGCACACAGAGGTGGTCCGCTTCCTGCTGGAGGCTTGTAAAGTGAACCCAGTTCCCATCGACCGGTGAGTCTGGACTCGCTCTCCTCACTTTGGTCCTGTTGGAAATACAATCTTCATCTCATCCGTCATTTTGTTTTCCCTCGAATGCAAATACTTTTAGGTTAATTTCTTTGTGTTCATTCCATGAGGACACGTGTGTTTGTTCTTGCTGTTAAACTGTGAAAATCAACACCTTGAACTGAGACGTATATAATCTATGTAATATATCATCTTAGAGCTTTATTGGTTTTGACATCAGAGGACAGTTACACGTCCAGCAGGGAGGAAACTGATGATCATGTCTGGTAATGAACAGTTTGCAGTGGAGCAGCTTTAGAGCTTTTAAACTATTTCCATCCGTTAGTTTCATAACCAGTGACTTCAGGTGTAAACCAGTAGAAAGGTCACTCGTTCATATTTTTCCTGTTTAATGTGATCTTTGGCAAAAAGTACAAAGAAATTAAATACTAAAGACTGGAGTGATTCCCGGGCCATGGAAAGAAAACTTCAAAGTCTTCCTCCACATTCTGTTTGTCTTGTATCTACTTATATATAATTAATAGTGTTAAATACAATCCAGTTATGAATCGAATCAAATCCTTCTCGTTTAAATGTATAACCTCGGATTTCTTTGCTCAGATGGGGCAACACACCGATGGACGAGGCGGTGCACTTCGGCCACCACGATGTCGTGACCATGCTGAAGGACAACTACGACCGATACTGCCCCCCCGCCGGGGCCGATGAGAAGGCGAGTGTGGAGAAGAGCCTGGACAGTTTGCTGTAGGCCTCTGTAACTCGCCAAGCTTCACCCTTCTCCTCCTCGTTGCTCTTCTGGAGTAACTTCCTTCACCAGCGCTCAGACTTTGGCCCACGTGAGGTGACCTGTAGCCGTGTCTCGCCTGTCGTGCTTTGCTTTCCGGGACTTCAGTCATCATGTGACGTGTGTTGTTTGTGTGAGTGAGCGTCTGATCAATGCAACTTGAGACCAATAATACAATATCTAAATATCAGTGTTTACAGCATAATGCTCACGTAACCTGTCACACATTTGTTAGTTTAGTTACAGTACAGCTCTGTTTATACTGGTTATATAATGGTAATATATAGTTTTGTGAGCCAGTGAGGTGTTTGGAAATTATGCTCTAGATTGTATGACGTGTCTCTGTTTGTGTAAAGATGTAAAAAGTACCTTGTACGTGTTGTTTTCCTGACGGCTGCGAGGACAGCAGCAGCTTTTATGAAGCTTCACTTCTGATTTGAAGTCACAAAGATTATATTCTGAATGTAGGATACACTTGCAATAGGAGCAGTGTGTATTTATTACACAAAAAAACTTTGTGTAAAATTCAATTTAGATGTAAGAGAGATAAAGGCACAGTGGTTTCTCTATTTTTTCTACATATTATGTGTATATGTTCAGATGTGTATATATATATAAATATATACTTAAATTACAAATTGCATACATAAGCACAATCAAACACATGATTAAATAAAACAAAATATTACAATTAAAACAATAGTATTTTTTTAAGTATTGAGCTAATTGTATGATGTCACGGTTACGATGGATCAAAGTGAAGTGAACTGATTATTAATCCCTCGCTCCCAATTAAAATGTCTTTTAGACGCTGGTGTCATGTGACAGAACACAGACGCCACCAGTTGACAACAATCCAAGAATTCCTACTTTCTTTTCTGACAGTACACACAGACACAAGTGAATATACAACCAGGAGAGGACATGAGAGTCCTCACGTCTTCCTGGGCTCTCCCTGACTGACCTCTAGAGCCCGAGTGATTATAAATCATGCTATTTTCAGAAATGTCCAGATTAGTGAGTCTGATTCATCCTCTGGGGACCATGCAATCCTGTAAATAGCTGGGATGTTTAAGGACTGATGTATGATTCCATAGAGCCATGCAGCAAGCGTCACTAAAATTAAAACCATAAAATGTGTTATGACTGAGGACATAGGAAAAGTAGCCTGTATTCTTAACATACATTCATACAGGTTTAGTTCAGAAAGACGACTTCTAGACTCTCACTCATAATTCTGGTTTGTGTTTTAATTGCTGTTGAGGTCAGGGGTCAGGTCAATCCTATTTATTAGATCAGCTGTTAATGTGTCTAGATAAAAACAGGGTTTCATTTTAACAGGAAGCTGCTGCTCACTATGATTCATGGTGTGTGCGTGTGTGTGTGTCAGTTACACAACTGATTACAATCAACAGGTTAACCAGTGAATACTGATTTCAGTAGATGTAAAATGATATGCAGACCTTTTTAAATAAATGTTTCCTCTCTATATTATCGCCGAGTCTTTTTTTAGCATGGAAATGCTTTTTAAACAAGCAGCTGAGACACAAGACCGCTGAATGTTTTTGTCCATAAATAAAATTGTAACTATTGGTTCAGTGCCGACGAGGAATACTACTTTTGAGAATAGGTTTCAATCAAATATTTATTATTTATTTTAATAAACAAAAGTAATAAACGTCAGTAGTACAGCATCATCATTTGACATCATCATCATGATTTGCTCAACAGCTTCAGAAACCTGAGAGATAGGGAAAGTTGGTGCAAATATTCAACATAAAAAAGTACATTAGCCAGCATCGTATCATTCAGCGTTATATACATTTACCATTTACCAAGATCTTTAAGCCGCCCAGTTAATAAAGTTATCAGCATTTACTTTTGTATGTATATAAACATTAAAATGCTCGAACTTCACACTTTGGTCATTGCACGAGTAGAATCAAATCTATATTTACAGCTCCACTCCTTGATGTTGATGAATAAAATCATTGTGTAGCAAAAAATAACTTTTGGCCTCTGGACGCCAGCCGCTTTTCAGAAGTGTAAACCTGTATCATAGAAGTTGATCTCAGTGGAGGGAGGAGCTTGAGGAGACCAGACAGGAGATCCAAAAACATCTAGTTGATGATCAAAGAGTTCCTGAGCCCGCCGATGTTCCTCTGGCTGCAGGAAAAACAATATTTACATTAACTGCAGAGTCAAAGTCTGAGAAAAGAAAATCTGACCGATTTCATATTTGAAAAAATCTGTGATGACTGAAATGGGGGATACCCATATCTCATAATAACCCCTCTGTACCCGGCCTGTCCATCACCAACCAGCACACGTGATGATGAAGCTAAAGAGCCACAAAGTGTATTTTTGCGTAAATGAGACCAGCAGCTATAAAGTGTTACAGTAAAACTCACGCTGGTGATTGGGTCGACTTCCATGTGCAGCGGCGGAGATGAAGGTGGTGTCAGAAAGCTGCAGGTGAAAAACACATTGCATTTGTACTGTACAGCAGGAAACACAACAGAATGGACAAATAACTGATGACTTACAGTGAGGTGGGGACGAATGTTCTGCTGATATATCCGCCCGGGTTTTTAGGGACCAACTTTTCTGCAGAAACAGACGATTAGAAATTAGATCACGTTCACGACAACGATTGTTTGGATTCCACTGACTTTACAACGTCAACGTTCAAGCTCCATTTGTCATTGAATAAGACACTTGGTGGAATAACATGTTCAGATTGTGAGGGTGAGATTCAAGTAAGAGACGATACCGGTGCTGTAGTCGGGTCCGAAGACTTCGTCTCTGGGGATGTCCGGATACAGATAGAGCAGCGGATTCCTGGTGGTGTTCCCCTCCCCTTTCAGAGTGTAGAAGTTAATAGAGTCTCGCACGGACATTTTGGACAGATCCTCCTTGGTGTAGGGATCTACCGCATGCATGTGGGTCTCTGATGAGGAAGCAAACACACAATCCGTTTTAAATTGTTTTCTATAGATGTTTGGGTGTGAGCATGTCGTTAGTAGAGCATCAGTAGAGCATCAGCAGATCTGGGTTTTTTCTCTGCGTCCACTCAAGCAAATTTTACAATTAATTTCATAAATTGTATTGCTGCCTTGACTATATGTGCTGTTCTTCGGTAAATAGGTGCATACATTTAACATAAAGCATAAAAACACAATAAGTACTTCACATAAGAAAGTAATAACTGTATATAAAACAAAACAAAAATATATACAAGATATAAAAAGTTAAATAAAGAGTAAAATGCAAAAACAGATATATACAAGATATAAAAAGTTAAATAAAAAGTAAAATGCAAAACAGGAGAGAGATGTGGATGTGCAATATGCAATATACTGTTATGTGTGTTAATGTAACACAAAATTGAGGCGTGGGTGCGGGATAAGAGTCTGACGCTGCCACAGCTCGACCCGCCTGGCGTCTTATGATTTCTGTTCCTATGGTGCATCCAGTTTACATGTCCTGGTTTAACTTTTACTGTGTGTTTTGCCATTTTACACAGTTACAGTGAGAATGAACAACAGAAATTTAAAAGGATTTAAAAATGAGTCGTGCAGCTCAGAAATCAGATGTGAAACGACTGAAATGGACATGAAAATATGTCTGGATGTTTGTTTTTTAATCGGACACGACACAAACTGCCAATAAGAACTGAGTAAAAGATTGATTGTTGCCGATTGTTACCAGCGTTGGCGTGCTCGACCCAGCTGAACGTGATGGCTCCTTCTTTGTTGCTCTCGCTGAAGCGGAGCAGAAAGGTGCCGCTCTGCTTCGCCCGCAGCAGGTTGTTTGTTCTCTTCCTGCTCACGAAGCCCATGATGCGCCTGAAACCATCACAACACAATGTGACAACAGGTTTGTCAACTGAGAAGCAAAGTGACCTGAACCAAAATCTCCTCATCCACGTGGTTATTATCTGAGGATGATGTGATTATACACGATGACACTTTACAGACATGCTTTAAGAAATGTGTGTGTGTTACCCGTCACGCCAAAGAGCCGCCAGTTTTTCCTTGATCAAATTCAGGATTCCATCGATCCAAATCCAGGTGGTTTCATTCTGACAAGCAGGAAAGCAAAAGGCAACATGTAAAGAGCATATTAACACACACACACACACACACACACACACACACACACACACACACACACACACACACACACACACACACACAGACCTTGTTTAACTCTCACCTTGAATTTTCCCCAATGAACGAGACCTTCAGGATCATCTGAGGAGAAAGACATTTACGTTAATAAAAATGTATCTTTACAGGGAATGAGCACAAGAACCATATCTAGGAAATTAATAAATTATCACAGACTGGTTTTATTGGGAATATCCACTGACAGATTAATGACTGATTTTTAAACGGTCTGGTTTGTTCTAAACGTCAGAGTTGTAGTAATGACACTGCATAAATTATTAATTTTTTTTAGAAAATAACATAATTATTCATAAGTATGCAGTGTCATATCTACATCTCTGTCGTTTATAACAAACCATACCGTTTAAAAATCCGTTGAAAATTGAGAAAGTTATGGTTATTTACCACTACCAACACAATGTTATGGGTGAGCGAGCAACCTCTGGCAAGATGGCCGCCATGTGCGAACGTTCGTCTCCGTTGGCCGGCAACGCAGACGAGACATCTATTCTTTATATTTAAATCTATGGGTACAACTGTCTGTCTCTTTCCAAACATCCAAACCCCCAAAATTCTGGAATGTGTCTTATTTGGACATTTTGCTTTTTTCCAGCTCCTCTGGTAAATTTGAGGAATATTTCCAGAAGAGCATGTCTGAAATCCAATGGCTACGAGTATATTTCTAATTAAATTTGCTCTAAAAGTCGATTCAGATGAGCACAGGCTGAACTCCAGTTTGCAGGATCCCACAGGACAGTGGCTTGGTTCGGGGGGGGGGGGGGGGCCGCCAGGAACTCACCCACGATTCTGTCCCGGAGCATCGAGAGCTGGTCTTCATCGAGTCCTCGTTGGCCAACGGACAAGAACTGCCAGCTCAGCACCTGGGACAGCTGCTGCCAGGCCAGGGGGGGGGGCTCCACGAACAACAACAGGTTCTGAAGAACAAAAATGAGAGATTTGACACCGTTTTTGTGGCGAGGATTTGTCACTTTTGTGCAAATATGATTCAAGGAATGAAGGACAACACTAAACAATGAAGTGCACAAGAAAACAAACGTTATTACGAGTGTTTGGTGAAGTATGGATGTGTCGTAAAGGTTCAGTGTGTACGATTTAAGTGAAAAGAGAAATTATACATAATATAATCCTATTGTGTTTCATCTAAATCGTTGTTTTCTTCATATTTAATACTTTATATTTATATCGGGTCCTCTCTACGGAGGCTGCCATGTTTTTTACAGTAGCCCAAACTGGACAAATTAAACTTCTTTTGAGTTTTTAAGACAACAGGCGGCTGCCACAGGTTTCAGAACTTCACCACTAGATGTCACTGACTTCTACACACTGAACCTTTATGGCTGCAGCCACACGTCCTGATATTGTGTATATGCTGTGTTGAGGTGAAGTGGCGTTACCCTCGGTTCGCTGCTGGACGACATGCTGGACCACAGGACCGAGGCCCAGGCAGCCGACACCTGATTACTGCTGGAGACGACCACCACCGGCAGCGAGCTGGCCTGGAGCCGCACCAGAGGAGGACATTACATTCCCAGTGCTTCACCGAAGTGGGAAATGAAACTGCTGTTAATAAAAGTTCATGTCCACTCACCTCGATGCTACACCTGAGTCCATCGAACTGCAACTCGGTCACAAACTTAACGAGGTGGAGTTCCTCCGTCACTATCACTCGACTCTGATAAAGGAAGAACAGCACATTAGAAGGGTCAGGAACCTCAATTCAGTGACCATTCTCTGGCTAATATGTTTTGACGACTGATTTGACATCTATACACCATTTATAAAAAATTTAGCCCCCATGTCCCTCGCAAAAATGTCGGCATTTGTCGCTAGAGGGCCGAATCAAAAATGGCAGCCGGCACCATCTTGTAAAAGTTACTTTTTTACCAGAGCACCTAGAATAATATATGAATACACTTTTTTGTGGTAAATTGACCATAAGGATTGTGATTCTGACATAATTTTGCCATTTAGTAATCATCTTGACCCCGAAATCCAAGATGGCCACCATCTGGTAGAGCGAAAACGTAATTTTTGATACACAAATTAACTTTTTAACCAGAGAACCTAGAATAATGTATGAATACACATTTTTTGTGGTAAATTGACCATAAGGATTGTGATTCTGACATCATTTTGACATTAAGACATCCTGTTGACCCCAAAATCCAAGATGGCCACCATCCGGGAGAGCAAAAATGTAAAGTTTTATACACAAATCAGCCCCCATGTCTCCAGGAGATGGGTGATGTATAAGAACGTAAAAGAATCTGGCACTATAAGGATTTGTAAGCAAAGAAGCTTTGTAAGAAAACAAAGTCAAAACCTTCAAAACTGATGCAGCACAGTTCACACAGAGAAACACCGGAGATGAAGAAGAGTGAGCATTCACCCTCTCAACTTATTTCAAAGTGAATATTCCAAGGTTGTTTCAAAATTCTCAGGAAAATTTACTGGCAACATTAAAACAAAGTATTTAAATACGGTGATACGGTGAAAGCTCACTGGTTTTATTCATATCAAGCACTTTGTACTTTATGTTGAAATAGGCTTTATAAGAAAGTGATTTTTATATAAGTTATGAATATGAATGTCTCCTCTTACCTTACGTTTTCCTTTGCTTTCCTGGATTTCCTGAAAATGTAGGAAAAAACTAGATTATTTAACGTACAATAACCACGTACGTGTGTTGTTCATAAATACAAAGTGTAATATTTCATACCATGTCAGCAAATTCTGCCCTAAAGTCTCCAGCAGGTTCCTCTACATCCAAAGTCTTACTGACGTCACTGAGGAAACGAAACTGACGGAGCCTGCAAAACGTATGGGGATGAATCAGTGTTCCAGGAATGAGAGTATTTATATAGATCAGCGTTTTCGGTAGCTTTAACTTACCGATTGATGGTCAAGATTTCTTCGATGTCCCTTGATTTTTCACGAGAGAAACAAAGAAACCATGTCACTCAAAAGGAAAATCCAATACAACAAGCTCAAGTTTAAACTGGATCTTTGACTCACTTGTCAAACACAGCTTTGACTGTGAGCCGGTCCTTGAACTCAGGGAGGTTTGCCAAGAACCTGAGAAGAAAATCAGTTCTTAAATCACAATTATTCTCTCAATCAGTGATCTCCCCCTTAATAACCCCAAAATAACACTGAATATACCACTTCATACACCTTTTGATGTTGAAAAATGTGGGATGCACTAGGCTACCTGTTTCAGCTGCATATATGCCCATTGAAAATGATCACATTTTATTACAACACAAGTACATTAAAGTACCATATGTGTACTACTGAGCATGAACATGCTTTTCATGGAGCGGAAGACATGATAACTAGTTGCCAATAAGTATTAACAGTGCAGAATTATTATAATCTTGATTCGACTCTGGTCGACCATGGCACCCAAACAACAAGGAGTAACAAGGCTATTTTTAAAATGTAAGGAGTAGAAAGTACCAATATTTGCGTGAAAATGTAAGGAGTAGAAGTAAAAAGTCGTCTGAAAAATAAATCCTCAGAAAAGTATAGATACCCAAAATGTCTACTTAAGTAAGGTAACAAAGTATTTGTACTTTGTTACTTGACTACTCTGTGTGTAACAAGTGTGTAGATTCAGCTGCAAAGAGAAAAAGTAACTACAAAAGCACACAACTATTACAATAACATGTTTAAAGCTCACAGACTTTTTGACTCTGAAAAGAGATAAAAACTACAGTGACTTTAGAAATCAACATTACGATATAAAGCTTAAAAAAGTAAATCCAATTTCCTATAAACTCAATGTGAAATCGCTCCACAGAGGAGAATATTTAATTCAAATATAAAACATATGCAGGTGTGTCCTCACCGAACTGTGGCTGAGAACTTGACTCCAGTCTTGACTATCAGAGGTCGATGTGCTGAGTTCGTCATGACAGGTTGTTTCTCCACCACTAGAGCGCTGTAACACAAGAGCACCACGGCACATGTCAACAATGTTTAAAGTGTGTGTGTGTGTGTTTGTGTGTGTGTGTGTGTGTGTGTGTTTATAATCTAGACGAGTCCTGATGCCGTGTCTCACTTTGAGAGAAGTGATGTGAGCAGTGACAGTGCCAGTTCCTCGTGTGTTCCCAGGACGCTGGAGGCTTCTGTGCCGTTGTGCTTCTTGTTGTGTTCTTGTAGTTTCTGCAGCTGCTGGCGAACCTTAAGCAGCACCTCTGCCACAGTGGTGAACCTGCACATAAAAAAAGCACACAAACACACACACACACACACACACACACACACACATAGAGGGAGAGAGAACACGTCTGTCATCAACAATGAAGTGTTATGGTCGGAACAGAAAGATGCTAAACACAAAGTATCCGAGTCAATGTGAGATATCAAATGTGAAGAGGTCAGAGCACTGCTTGGGTGGGAGGGTAGGGGGGGGGGGGGCTCACCTCTTCTGGAGCTGGTCCAGACTGGTGTCGACCGGACTTCCAATACAGGACATCTGCTGCCGGCGCTTCCACTCCGGCAGCTCGACCTCAGTGAGAGCTGCCACCGTCTGCTCCGCCCATTTTAAAGCGTTCACTATTTCCAGAAGCTGCAAAGAAACAGGAAACATTATTGAGTAATGTTCTGTATTTTCTATAAAAGAGTTTTACAGTGGATTTATAGTGATTAAATCATATGCTTACAGTGATCATTTAGGGGGTTTTGATACAAGTTTGACTGTGAACAAGTCATTTTTTACAGTTTGTACCTTAATAAAAATATAATAAATCCTTCATTCATATACATTTGTGCCGCGTCAATGACAATAACTCAAACCTGCATCTACAGTATACCTGTTCTTTTATCGTTTCTTAAACATTCTGAGATGTTGTGGTTTTCAACAATTTCACCGTTCTCCAAGGGAATAACTTGCAGATCTAGATTTAACAACAATCAGGCATATTTAAGGCATTGATAGATCAGCTTGATTGAATTCCAGGGGACTGTCTGGCCCGGGTGGAGGTTTGCTCTGTACAAGAGCCATTCTATTCTTTTACCTGTTGTTGAGAAGCGGAAGCCAGGATGTTCTTTTCCTCTCGCAGACATTCAGAGAGGATTCTCGCCAGGTTCAGTGGCTCATCTTTAAATTGTGCCTGAATCATAACGAACAAACCCAAAATGGAAAAGTTGTGTCAATCCTCTCAATATCATAAATCATCCTAAATGTAGCAGCGATAGAGGATTTCTCTCCTACCAGCAAGTAGACCTTCATCCCTGGAAAATCAGGGCCGTGCAAGATGTTTCCCTCCTGAGCAAAGAGGTTCCACTGCTGTTCCAAAACCTGCAGGAGTTCACGGAAACACGCGGCTGCTTTGTGTTCATCCACAGCCGCTGAATCCCTGAAGCAAAGCAACAGAAAGATCTAGTTTAGATAAAGGGTTCTGCATGTGCTGAATGAGAAGATAAGTATAACAATAAGGTGAGGGGTAGTGTCTATAACTACGGATGGAATGGAATCAGCCTGTCAGACAACTACATCAAGGTCAAACAGGAGGGGGAGCTCCGCCTTCACCCGAGTGGATTTGTAACATTAATTATCTTTTATTACATTTTTTTTAACTTTTTTTCCTTGTCTTTTCCTCAATACTCTATATATGTTGATGTGTGTACATTGTCCTCAAAGATGTAAAGAATATCAATTAATATCTTGTGCAATTATAAACCATATCATTCTGGGGCCAGTCCAGTTAATTTAGCATGAGAGTCTGTGTTTTCATTAGAAATGTGCAATACGGTCCAGGGGAGGTGATGCTTTTATTCTGAAAATCATGCTGTGTTTCAGGGTTTGTATGAAAATGCATCATCTGGGCATCAGTAGAATCTGTGTTCTGTGAGTTTCACTGAGTCGCTCTCACCAGTCCTGGCTCTCGATGCAGCAGCAGAGGGAGTGGCGGATGTGTCGGGGGAATTTCCCCTCGTACAGTTGAGTCAAGCGGCTCTGGAGTGAGCTGAGCGTGAGCAGCTGCTGCCACTGGGACATCTGCAAGAAGCCAACACAAACAGTGACCATGCAGCTCACTGACCATCACTGAGGACATGTGGACACATCACAGGCCTTCTCTCAATCACATCACATTTACACTCTGTCATAGGGACAGAGGTGAAAACTACCTCATTGAAGATTATTGCATTTGAGTTTGGAAACATATTTATACTAAGTTCCTTTTAAAGGTTCCATTTGTAGAATTGAATCTCCTTCCAAACATGAGAGAGAACCTGTGGTAACCTTCAGTTTGCATAAAAACTCATAAGGTTTAGTTTGTCCAGTCTGGGCTAATACAAGAAACATAGATTAGACATAGACATATAGATCCCTGTCACCTAAATCTTACACACTGGACATTTAAGTTAAGAAAAACTTTCAACCAAGTTATCTCAAATTGTCTTATAATACATGATCTACATGTTTTGGCCATGTAGGTCTTCCCTTAAAGTTTGGGCCTTACCACACACATGGCTAACTAACCTTCATAGATGCATCAAAACTATGATGAACTTTTAAAATGTGTGTGATTTCAGGCGGCTCCAAAACATAGAGACTCACAGTTTCCCTTCATTTCCCCTCAGAGGAATTATTAGAGTTCATGAAAAAACAATAACACACCACCATTCATTTGTTCTTGTCCCCGTGTATTATATTTCTATTTCACACACACAAACACACACATCCTACTTCCATAACAAAGCAGAGCCTTCTCTTCCACACAGACATTAAAACATCTTACCTTGTGCTTGTCCCTGGAGATTATGAGTGGGTAACAATCAGAGGTGGATCATCTCCCTGTGTGGTGTTCAGTGTGTGTGTGTTGGTGTTTCTTCCTGATTCCTGTATTTGTACTCTGGCCCACACCCACACACCACGTGATTCCCGAGAAACAGAGCTGCAGACTGAGTCAAGTTAAAGTGACACACACAAAAAACAAGGATCAGTATTTATGAAGGTCCAGTGTGTAAGATTTAGGTGAAAGGGATCTTTTGGCAGGAATTTCATGTTAAATAATCCAAGTGCTTTCACTAGTGTGTAATTATCTAAAATTGTTGTTTCCTAGAATGGACCGTTTATATTTAAATACTTTATATTTACATCAGGAGCGGATCCTCTCTACGGAGGCCGCCATGTTTTGCACAGTCGTCCAAACTGAACAAACTAAACCTTTTTTTCTTTTTATTACGACTGAAGCTACCACAGATTCTGAAGCTACCACAGGTTCTGCAGCTACCACAGATTCTCCGAACTCTACAAACTGAACCTTTAATGCTTAATTAGGACAAACGATGACGGCTGTTAGTCCTGGTTTCTGATTGGTTAAATGTCATCATACGCTTCCTGTGATTGTGAGATAAATGAAGTTATGGCAATTCTAGAGAACACAAGTCTTTGACCGTGCTTATATTCCTGCGCAGTGATTATTGTGTTAGCTGTTTTTTTTAATTACACATATATGCATATTATTTAATTTAATATTCCTCACTCCTTCACCCTGTAAACTGCTGCTAGCCCTTCATTTAAATTTAAATTGTTGTACTATGTTATATGTTATATGTTATTTTTGTATCTTGTGTTGCCCGTCTAATGCATAGATGTTGCCTGCCAGGTTATTAGAATTTCACTGCTCTGATGACGCTAAGTTATTTGGTGCATTTGACAATAAACTTTGATTTGATTTGATTTGATTTGATTTGATTTGATTTGATTTGATATGATTTGATTTAATTGAAGTAGAAAATTGTTGAAGCACTCGTCAGGTTTATGTTTGGATTTGGAAACACCAACAACAAGATGACCATAATATTCAGCTGTTCCTTGTACCTATCAAGTATATACATTTAGAAATAATGTGAATATTATGCCCTTATAATAGCATTATCCACAATCTTCCCTTTTTTCTTCATCATTCAAAAATGTTTTGGTTGTATACTAATTTAGACTTGACCTCATGAAAGCTGGGTGGAATTTCCTCGATGGCAGATTCGTCTTCACTCACATTCCCACTAACTTTTAGAAGATGCATTTCAGGCCTTGCGTGAAAATCTGTGTCTGTGAGCAAGTGTCACGTAATACCATGGATCCTGTTGTCATGTTTCAAAGGTTTAAAAGTGTTTTGTGCAACACAACACCCCAAAAACCACATCAAAATATGTTTCTAACAAAGAAGTACATTTGGAATCTGTTATTTAAACTTTTTAGATCAGAGTAAGATTATAATCTAACTGAGGAACTGGATTGACAAGG